>NC_066546.1:8065488-8070488 GCF_024679095.1 Eriocheir sinensis | reverse complement strand
AAGTGAAGAAGAGATGAATAGACAGAAAAATAATGAGTTTGTTAGTTATGTAAATAGATAAATAGATAGATAGATAAGTAGGTAGATCTGTAGAAAGGTGTGTCGATAGAAAGGCTCATTACTTGATAGATAGGAGGATAGATAATCAAGTACAATTGCGTATAGGAGTAGATAGATAGATAAATTGATGTGCATATTGACTGTTTGATAAATAGACAATACGCTTCACTGATAGATAGAGAGATAGAGAGGTAAACAGACAGGTGTGTTTAGTTGGTTGACTGACTAAAGGTAAACAACAACAAGAATTATATGAAGAAATAAATGTTTGAGAGAGTAATATATTCATTCTCTCTCTCTCTCTCTCTCTCTCTCTCTCTCTCTCTCTCTCTCTCTCTCTCTCTCTCTCTCTCTCTCTCTCTCTCTCTCTCTCTCTCTCTCTCTCTCTCTCTCTCTCTCTCTCTCTCTCTCTCTCTCTCTCTCTCTCTCTCTCTCTCTCTCTCTCTCTCTCTCTCTCACCTAGCAATCCTTGACCTCTCCCTCCCTCCCTTCCCTCCCTCCCACAGATGTTTCCTCCTCTCCCTCACGTCTCTTCTTACCCTCCTCCTCCTCCTCCTCCTCCTCCTCCTCCTCCTCCTCCTCCTCCTCCTCCTCCTCCTCCTCCTTTTATTCGAACCGTGATATGTCAGTAATGGGAGGAGGGGAGGGAAGATGTGTATAGAGGAGGAGGAGGAGGAGGAGGAGGAGAAGGCGGGGGGGGTGAACGTAAACTTCCGTCCGTAAAATCGTGAGCAAGTTCAATGCACACACACACACACACACACACACACACACACACACACACACACACACACACCGAGACATACAAAGCTATTAGAAAAGCTCCAGTTACTCTCTCTCTCTCTCTCTCTCTCTCTCTCTCTCTCTCTCTCTCTCTCTCTCTCTCTCTCTCTCTCTCTCTCTCTCTCTCTCTCTCTCTCTCTCTCTCTCATTTTTTTTCGTTCTTTCTATTTTATTTTTCTCTTCTTTTCCTTTTTCTTTTCTTTCTTTCATTTTTACAATTTTCTTACGTTTTTTTCTGTTACTGTTTTTCTATTTCTATTTTTTTCTATTTGTGTTACGAGTGGGGTCCCACAAGGTTCGGTATTAGGTCCACTTTTGTTTATTATTTATATCAGTGACTTAGATACAGGCATTAGTAGTGATGTCAGTAAGTTTGCAAATGATACCACGATTGGTTGAGTAGTTGAGTCGGATCAGGACGCTAGTACCTATTCTCCAGGATGAACTAAACAGATTGTATGACTGGGTGGATAAATGGCAGATGGAGCTCAATGTAGGGAAGTGCAGTATTCTGAGTGTAGGTAGGAACAACCACTCACATAACTATTGCTTAAATGACACTCTCATAAGCAGGTCTGGGTGCGAGAGGGATTTAGGGGTCTTAGTGAGCTCTCATCTCCGTCCAAGGGCACAATGCATTCAAGCTAGAAATCGAGCAAATCGGTACTTGGATTTATTTCAAGGAGCGTAATCAACAAAAGCGCCGAAGTCTTCCTCAAAATATATATTTAGTTTTAGTTAGACCTCATCTTGACTATACGGTTCAGTTCTGGTCACCTTACTATAGAATGGATATCAAAATGTTAGAATCGGTGCAGAAGAGGTTGACTAAGATGATTCAGGGGTTAAGAAACTTGCCATACGAGGAAAGACTCAAACAGTTAAACTTGCATTCTTTAGAAAGGCGAAGGTTGCGTGGAAACATGATCGAGGTTTATAAATGGATGAAGGGCTTTAATAAGGGGGATATTCATAAGGTTTTGTTGGTAAGAGAACCGGGTAGGACATGTAGTAATGGGTTTAAACTGGATAAATTCAGATTCAACAGGGACATAGGCAAAAATTGGTTTACTAACAGTGGTGGATGAGTGGAATAGGCTGAGCAGCCATGTGGTGAGTGCCAATACAATTGTCACATTAAAAAATAGATTAGATAAATTCATGGACAGTGATAATAGGTGGGGGTAGATTCACGGGGGCTTAAGTTCAAAGGAGCTGCCTTGTAAAGGCCTACCGGCCTCTTGCAGACTCCTACGTTCTTATGATCTTATGTTCTCTCTCTCTCTCTCTCTCTCTCTCTCTCTCTCTCTCTCTCTCTCTCTCTCTCTCTCTCTCTCTCTCTCTCTCTCTCTCTCTCTCTCTCTCTCTCTCTCTTTTCTACGCCTTACCTGGCCCACCAATCAGTGTAGTAGGCCTATACCTGTAGGCTTAGGAGGCCCCACAAGGCTGTCACCTGTGCCTCTCACCTTTAATTAGTGGATGGAAAGACTCTCTCTCTCTCTCTCTCTCTCTCTCTCTCTCTCTCTCTCTCTGTCTCTCTCTCTCTCTCTCTCTGACCCTCTCTCTCTCTCTCTCTCTCTCTCTCTCTCTCTCTCTCTCTCTCTCTCTCTCTCTCTCTCTCTCTCTCTCTCTCTCTCTCTCTCTTCTTTGGTCTGGTAATTTCAGTGCTCTGTTAGAAGTGATCCAGACCGAGAGAGAGAGACGAAAAAGAAAAAAAGAACAATAGACAGAACTAAAGATACAGGGAGAGAAGAAAGAAAGAAGAATGAAATAATTAAAGAAAGAAAAGAAAATTGAAAGATCGAGTGAAAATTAGATACACAAAACAACAACAACAACAACAACAACAACAACAACAACAACAACAACCAAAAACAACAAAAAATAACGGAGATAACAACAACAACAACAACAACCAAAAACAACAAGAAATAACGGAGATAACAAAAACAACAACAACCAAAAACAACAAGAAATAACGGAGATAACAACAACAACAACAACAACAACAACCAAAAACAACAAGAAATAACGGAGATAACAACAACAACAGCAACAACAACAACCAAAAACAAGAAGAAATAACGGAGATAACAACAACAACAACAACAACAGCAACAACAACAACCAAAAACAACAAGAAATAACGGAGATAACAACAACAACAACAACAGCAACAAACAAATCAACTCAACATAAAAAGTGTAACAAAAAAAAAAATGTGGAATCTCAGAAGAAACGAAGATGACGGATTTTTGAGGTATGAAAAAAACAAAAAAAACAAAAATGATCATAAAAAAGAATGAGGTTGTATCGGCGCGTAACAGGAGCGACTGACCACACTCTGAAAAACGGCACTCCTCCTCTTCCTCCTCCTCCTCCTCCTCCTCCTCCTCCTCCTCCTCCTCCTCCTCCTCCTCCTCCTCCTCTTCTTTATGTCTTTCTTCTCTGACCGCCAATCTTCTTCTTCTCTCTTATCTTCTTCCTTCTCAGTGACCTCTCTTCTATCTCCTCTACTCTTTATCTTGTTCTTATTTTGATTTTTTCTTCTTTCTTTCTCTTCTTCCGTCTCCCGTTTTCTTTCTTTTATCTCCTTTTCTCCTTTCTCCTTCTCTCATTATTCTCTCTCCTACTCTTTCGCTATTTATTATTTCGTTCGACTCATTTCTCTTTCTTTCTTCGCTTCCTCTTCTTCCTCCTCCTCTTTTACCAATCTCCTTTTCTCTCCTCTCTTCTTCCTTCTCAGTGATCTCTACTCCATTATCTCCTCTCCTCTACACATTATTTTTCTACTTCTTTCTTCTTCCTTCTCCTCCTCTTTCTCCTCCTTTTTCGTTATTTTTTTCCTCTCTTTTCTCTTTTTCCTTCTCAGTTACTCCTCTCCTCTTTTGGTCATTATTTCGCTCTACTTCTTCCTCTTTCTCTCTTCTCTTCTTCCTTCTCCCTTCTTCTTTCTCTCTTCTTCCTTCTTCTCCTTCTCATGACTTGCTTCTCTGACCACAAATCTTCTCTTCTCTTCTTCCACTTCACTGACCTCTTCTCTGTTATTTCGCTTCTTATTATTTCGCTCTACTTCTCTTTTCTTTCTTTCTCTTCTACCTCCTCCTCCTCCTCCTCCTCTCTGACCGCCAATTTCTTCTCTTTCCATCTTTCTCAGGGACTTATTCTCTCCTCTTTCGCTTCTTATGATTTGTTCTATTTTTTTATTTATCATCTTTTTCCTCTTCTTTCTCTGCGCGTTCTCCTCCTCATTATTCTCTCCTCTCTCCTTCCTTTTCACTGCCCTCCACCAAGGCCTTTTAATATATTTGTCTTTCCTCTTTCTCTCTTTATTGTTTCTTCTTATTCTTCCTTTCTCTCTCTTCTTCTGCGGTCTTTGTTTTCTTACCTTCTCCTTTCCTCTCTTTCGTTCTCAGTGTCATCTTCTCTTGTCTTGCGCTTCTTATTGCTCTTTTGTTTCTTTCCTTCTTTCTTCTCCTTCTCCTGTTCCTCCTTCTGTCTGGTCTCCCTGCAGTGTTCCTTCCTCTTTCCTTTCACTTCTTGTTACTCTTTTCAATTGTTTTTTTTCTTTTCCTTTACCTCCTCCTGTTCCTCCTTCTGTCTTGTCTCCCTGACCTCCATCCTCTCTCTCGTTTCTTTCTCTCCCTCTCCGTATCACAATGTATATTTTTTTATCGTATTATTCAGTGTTGTTCTTTGTTCCATTTTTTCCTTTCATCTATTTGTCTTTTTTTCTCTTTTTCCTTTTAATACTGAATGGGTGTTGTATTTCTTTGTGTTGTTGTTTTCCTGCTTTTTTGTTGTTTTTGTGGTTGTTTGTTATGTGGTTGTTTGTTATGTGGTTGTTTGTTGTGTGGTTGTCTTTCAAGTTGTTGTTCCTCTTTGTTCCTCTTTATTTTTTTTTTCTTTGGCTTTCACTTATTTTCTTATTTTTTCTTTTTTTTCTCCTCCTTGTTTTCGTTATTGTTCTTCTTGTTCTTGTTCTTTATTTTCTTCTTCTTCTTCTTATTATTATTATTATTATTATTATTATTATTATTATTATTATTATCATTATCATTATCATTATCATTATTATTATTATTTTTATTATTATTATTACTATCATTATCATTATCATCATCATCAGTACTGTGGTTAAGCAATTAGTCAACTTT
>NC_066546.1:8012988-8062988 GCF_024679095.1 Eriocheir sinensis | reverse complement strand
TACTACTACTACTACTACTACTACTACTACTATACAACCACATCCGCCACCTCCACCTCTCTCTCTCTCCCTTCCTGCTTAAGCTTCGTGCCCATTCCCCCCATTCCTCCTCCTCCTCCTCCTCCTCCTGGACCCGTGCCAAGTCAGTCAGGCGGATAACGGGTTTCAGCATTGAGTCAGGAGTAGAGTCAGTGTTTTAGTCAGGTCTTTCCGGCGAGTCACGGAGAGAGAGAGAGAGAGAGAGAGAGAGTAGTTGTATGGACTGATAACTATAAAGTGCAATAAGTGTGGGTCTCTCTCTCTCTCTCTCTCTCTCTCTCTCTCTCTCTCTCTCTCTCTCTCTCTCTCTCTCTCTCTCTCTCTCTCACACACACACACACACACACACACTCATCTTTTTTACTCTATTCATCCGTCCCTCCTCCTCCTTCTCCTCCTCCTCCTCCTCCTCCGCCTCCCCCTCCTCTTCCTCCTCCTCCCCCTCCTCTTCCTCCTCTGACCTACAGCCACGAGCAAAATAAAATAACGAAGGACAGTGATTGTGGTAAATAAGTCTAATGATGTGTGTGTGTGTGTGTGTGTGTGTGTGTGTGTGTGTGTGTGTGTGTGTGTGTGTGTGTGTGTGTGTGTGTGTGTGTGCGCAGTTGCTCTCTCTAGTTTAATTTTAAGACGTAACATGTTTTTTTTTATCTCTTTCATTATGTTTACGAAATCATCAACACACACACACACACACACACACACACACACACACACACACACACACACACACACTCACAAATCACAACACACAAACACCTCCAAAACAAAACAAAACATCAAAACAACCTCAACACTACAACGCACACTCGGAACCCTTTCAAGAGGCGACATGAAGTATCTGATTCCATATGTTTTCTTCTTAAGCGGTTTCTTGGGTCCCGTTAGCGTCCCAACGTCTCCTAGCTCACCTGATAGCGCCTGTAGGGGAGATTCAGGTGGAGAAGGGAGGAGGAAGGGAGATTAAGAGTGGAGGGTGGGAGGGAGGAATGTAATAGAAGGTGGGACGGGAGGGAGGGGGATGGGTAGAAGGTAGAGTATGCCAGGAGAGAAAGATGAATGGAAGATAGAGAGAAGGTAGATAAATGGATGAGAGAGAGGGAAAGAAGAGTGAGGTAAAGTAAGGAAAGGTAGGCAGAGGACAGGCAAGTAGGAAGAGAAATAGGAAGGGAATGGAAGGGAAAGAAAAGGTAAATAAAAAAAATGAGAAAAAGAGAAAAAGAGAGTCACAGATTAAGGTAAGGAAAGGTAGGCATAGGTAGACAGTAGTGAAAGAGGAAGGGAAGAGAAAGAAGGTAGATGAGAGAGAGAGAGAGAGAGAGAGAGAGATTTAAGGTAAGGTAAGGAAAGGTAAGCAGTAATAGAAGAAGATGAGCTTAGGAAAGGAAGTGCAGTGCCATTGGAAAGCAAAGAGTGTGAATAAGCAGAAGAGATGATCAGGCAGAAGATAAAGAAGAAGAAGGGGGTTGGGGGGGGGGCGGTGAAGATGCTGGCAGGGTTAGGAAAGGGATGGACAAGGTAGCAGGGGGGGGGAAGGGAGGGAGGGAAGGACAGGTAGAGGACAGGTAGGGTCGTATATTTGGAAGGGACAGGTAAGGGAGGGTTACGGGAATTCTCAGGTGTTAGTGTGTGTGTGTGTGTGTGTGTGTGTGTGTGTGTGTGTGTGTGTGTGTGTGTGTGTGTGTGTGTGTGTGTGTGTGTTTATATGCGTTGGTCATCTCTTTTAGTCCTATTTTCTCTCTCTCTCTCTCTCTCTCTCTCTCTCTCTCTCTCTCTCTCTCTCTCTCTCTCTCTCTCTCTCTCTCTCTCTCTCTCTCTCTCTCTCTCTCTCTCTCTCTCTCGGGATGGGGAAAACCAGATAGGACGAAGGGAAACCAAAAGGAAAGGACGAAGATAGAAAAAAAGAGGAGGAGGAGGAGGAGGAAGAGGAGGAGGAGGAGGAGGAGGAGGAGGCTTTGATAATTACAGGTATTGCCTTAAAATTACCTTCATCATCTTTCTTATCATCTCCCTTGTCCTCCTCAGCCTCACCCCCACCCCCACCATCATCACCACCACCACCACCACCACCATTACCCTCATCACCACTATCTTCTGCATCATCGGTTTCCTTATAAGTCTCTCAGCCACCATTACCACCACCATCAACACCACCAACACCATCACCGCCAACACTTTGTACCACCACCACCACCACCACCATCATCAGCACCAACACCACTATTTGCATCAATCACCACCTCTCTTATGACCACCACCACACCACCACACCACCACAACCACCACCACTATCACCACCAACACCTCTCCTTTCTTTTCCTCATTCGCATTCCCCTCCCATCTTTTCCTCCTCCTCTTCTTCCTCTTTCTCCTACTGCCCTAATATCCTGTGCCTTTTACCTCCTCCTCCTCCTCTTCCTCCTCCTCCTCTTCTTGTTGACATTCCTACGCTGTCAATCACAACAACAACAACAACAACAACAACGACGACCACTATTTCAATGCAGTATCGTCCCTCCCTTCTCTCTCACTCCCTCCCTTCTCTCTCCCTCCCTCCCTCTCCGAGTAAGGGAGGGATGGAGGGGAGGGAGAAGGGAGGAAGGCTTCTCAAGGTCTCCTCTACCCAAACAAGGCTTCTCCACCCCTTCGTTCCCTCCACACTGCTCCACACCCTTCCGTATTACCTCCACACTCCCCTTCCACACCCTCTTCTCTGCATCCACTTCACACTTCACTCCTCCTGTTGTCTTTTATCCACTTGTCTCTCCACTTTCGTTTCTATCCCTTCTTCCACTCTCAATCCACTCCCTCTTCTCCATCTACTTCACTCATCCTTTTCTCTTCCATCCATCTGTCTCTCCACTTCCTCTTCTATCTCTTCTTATTCATCCCTTCTACTCATCCTCTCCACTCTTCTCTCTATCTCCCTTCCACATCTCTTCTTCCACATTCTTATCTTTATTTCTTCTTCATCTCCCTCTTTCCACTCTCCTTCACTCCCTTCTCTTATCAATGACTTGTTTCTCCCTATCTTCTCTCATTTTTCTTCCATCCCACATCTTCATCCCTTTCCTCTTCGCCATCATTACATAACTCGTATATCTTTTTGTTTTGTTTTTTTCCTTTCTTTCTCTGTTCTTTATCTTTCGTTCTCTTCTTCTTCTTCCTTTCTCTTATCTGCTCTCGTAGTTTCTAATATGCCTCTTCTTTCTCTCGTCTCTCTACTTTATATTCTCCATGGAACCCCTTTCTATTTTGCTTCCTCTTCCTTTTCCTCTTCTTTTTTTATCTTTTCTTTTCTTCTTTTTCTTCTTACTCTTTTTCTTCTTCGTTTTCTCCTCCTTTTCTTCTTTTTCGTTCTTTTTCGATTTCTTCTTCTACTTCTCCTTTATCTTTTTCTTCCTTCTTCTTCTTCTTCTCCTTCTCCTTCTCGTCCTAGTTCTTGTTCTTCTTCTCCTCTTTCTTCTTTTTCTTCTTCTTCTTCTTCTTCTTTTTCCATTCCGTTTCTTTCGTCTTCTTTTATCTTCGTTTTCTTTCATTCTTTCTCACCTTCATTTCCTTTCATCTTTACATTCCTCCCATTTTTTCAGTTTCCTCATCATCTTTCCCCAACCTTTTCCTCCCTCCAGTTCCCTCCCCTCCTCCTCCTCTTTCTTTTACACAAGTTTCCTCCCTATCAGCACTTTCCCTTGAAACAATTTCCTCCCTCTCTCCCTCCCTTTCTCTCCCTTGTTTCCTCACACTCCCTCCCTCCATCTACATAGAATTTCCCTTCACCTCTTCCATAATTGCTCCATCCACTCGCTTTTGCTACGTTCCCTCCCTTTCCCCCTCTTCCCTCTTCTTTACACCCTCTTCCTCTTTTTCTTTTTTCTTTTTCTTCCTCTTCCATTAACTGTGTACTCTCTTTCCTTCTCTTCTTTATCTTCTTTCTTTTTCTTTCCTTATTTTTCTTCCCTTTTCTTCGTCTACATCTTCCCTCACCTACCCTTCTGTTTTTTTTCCTCTTTTTCTTCCTCCTTTCAATTCTTGTTTATTCACTCCCTCTCTTCCTTTTCTTCCTTTCTTTCTGTTCTGTTCCTACGTCTTTCCTTAGTCCCCTTTCTCTTTTTTTTCTTTCTTCTTGTTTTTCTTCTTCCCATTTATTGTCTACTCCCTTTCCTCCCTTTCTTTCCTTTTCCCTTCTCTACAGCTCCCCTTTCTCTTGTTGCTACACCTTCCCTCCCTTTCCCTTTTTTTCTTCTTCCTAATCATCGTCCACTCTTCTCCCTTCCTCCCTTTCTCTTGTTTCAACATCTCCCTAATTCCCCTTTCTCTTTCTCTTCTCTTCTTTTCTTCCTTCTTTTTTTTCTCCCCCGTTCACTCCCCTTTCTCTCCTCGCCTCGTTTTCATACCACCCACTGTTTCCCTTTCTCCTCCTCTTCCTCCTCTTCCTCCTCTTCCTCCCACTCACTACCTTCCCTCCTTTCTCTTCTCTTATCTCCACACCTCCTCCTTCCTTCCTTCCTCTTCCTCTCTCTTTCACTCCTTTTTCTCCACCTCCCTCCCTTCCTTCCTTCCTTTTTCTCTCTCTTTCATTCTCAGCCACTCACTTCCATCTTCACACCTCCCTCTACTTCCATTTTTCCTTCTTTCTTCGTCCTCTCACTCCTTCCATCGTTTTCACACCTCCCTTACTTCCATTTCTCCTCCCCCTTTCTTCCTTTTCTTTCATGTCCACCAATCCCAGTCACTCATTTTTCTTCCTTTCCTTCCTTCCTTTTGCTCTTCACTCGCGTTACTTCTTCCCTTCCATCACCTCAATACCTTCTCCTTTTTCTCTTCCTCCTCGTTCTCTATTCCTCGTCGTCCATCATCTCCACACCTCCTTACATTTCACCTCCTCCACTGTTCCTCTTCCTCTTCCTTTCACTTCTTCCTCCATTTCGTCCTTCGCCTTCATTTGGCATTCTGAAAGGTTACGATTAGACAAGAAACTAATTGATCGTTATAGCGAAGAATTGAGCTGGAAAATAGATCATCATGTTTTATAGAGACACCTTCATTGTTTCCTTTTCATTAGCCCTTTTTTTTTTACTCTAGTGGTATATTTGTGACCTTTTTTTGTGGGTTATTGTTATTTTAATCTTGGGAATAGTAATGATAAGAGTAGCAGGTGATTGTCGTTTGTCTTTTGTTTTTTTGTTTTGTTTTATTGTTTTCTTGTCTTCGTTGTCATTGTTCTTTCAATTCCGTGGGTTTGACAAGCGCGTGTGACACCTGGAAGTGGGCCATCCAGGTGAGTGATGATTACAGGTGAGAGAGAGAGAGAGAGAGAGAGAGAGAGAGAGAGAGAGAGAGAGAGAGAGAGAATTAAAAAAAGAGAAAGAATAGAAATAACGAAAGAAAATGAAAGATAGACAGATGAAAAAGGAAAGAAAAAAGTAGAAATAACGAAAGAAAACAAAAGATACAAAGATAAAAGATAAAGAAGAAATATAAATAAAAAAGAAAAAATACAAAAAAGATAAAAAGAACAAAAAAATAGAAATAAACTAAGAAAAAAAAATGAGACGAAAAGAGAAAGAAAAAGTAGAAATAACGAAAGAAAATAAGAGAGAGAGAGAGAGAGAGAGAGAGAGAGCGTCTATTTACCTACCATGCAAGTCATTTTTCTTCTCGCGTGGAAAAAAGTTCCTTGCATTTATAATTTCAGCATCTATTGTTTCCGTAGCGACTGTCTTTTGTTCACTAGGGCATTGTTTTCTCCCATAAATCTCTCTCTCTCTCTCTCTCTCTCTCTCTCTCTCTCTCTCTCTCTCTCTCTCTCTCTCTCTCTCTCTCTTGAGAGAGAGAGAGAGAGAGAGAGAGAGAGAGAGTAAGGCCAAACTGAGCTAAATTAATTCCATTCACAAATTTGTCTCTTTTATTTCTAAGGTAAACATTCTCTTTTTGGTGATATTTCTTTGAGCTTCTTCTTCATCACCTTTTTCTTCTTCTTCTTGTTCTTCTTCTTCATCATCTTTTTCTTCTTGTTCTTGTTCTTCTTCTTCATCATCTTTTTCTTCTTCTTCATCGTCTTTTTTCTTCTTCTTGTTCTTCCTCTTCTTCATCATCTTTTTTCTTCTTTTACTTGTTCTTGTTCTTCTTCTTCATCTTTTTCTTCTTGTTCCTGTTCTTCTTCTTCTTTTTTTTTCTTTTTCTTGTTCTTCTTCTTCATCTTTTTCTTTTTCTTCTTGTTCTCCTTCTTCTTCATCATCTTGTTGTTCTTGTTCTTGTCCTTCTTCATATTCTTCATCTTCCTCTTTTCCTTCTTCTCCTCCTACCGTAACTTCCTCTCCCCCCCTCTCTCTCTCCTTTCCCCATTTCCATCCATTCTATCTCTCTCGTCCCCTCTTTCCACCAGCTTTTAGAGAGAGAGAGAGAGAGAGAGAGAGAGAGAGAGACAAACAGAGACAGGGACAGAGAGAGAAAGGGAGGACCGGAGAGTGGCTGAGACGTTATATTTGGGAGTCTTAGCGAAGAAGGATATACAAGGTTATGTTATCACAGCAATTGTCATTCTGAAGGCTGTCCGTGGGAGGAAGGGAGAGGAGGGTGGGAAGAAGGAAGGAGATGAAGAGGAAAGAGAAGGAAGAACAGATGGAGAGGAAGGAGGGAGGGAGGTAGAGATGAAGGGGAAAGAATAAGGGAAGAAGAAATGAGGAAGAGATGAAGGGATAAAAAGATGATGGGAAAGGAGGAGAGAGAGAGAGTTGGAGAGGGAGGAAGGAGAGATGAAGAGGGAAAAAGGGAGACAGGGGAGGAAGGATGAAGATGAATGAGGGAGGGGGAAGGAGAAATGGAAAGGAAGGAGAGAGGGAAGGAGGTAGGGAGAAAGGAAAGATGAAGGTGAAGGAGAAAGGGAATGAGAGAAGAAGATGCAGAGGAAGACTGAAGGAGAAAGGGAAGGGGATACGAAGATGGCAGAGGAAAGAGGGAGGAAGGAAGGAGAGATGGAGAGAAGGACAGCGGGAGGGAAGGGTAGATGAAGATGCAGAGGAAGAAGGAAGAGATGGAGAGGAGGAGGGACGAAAGAGGAGGAGGAAACGGGGAGTATCTTCAAGGTTATATTACTGGAAGTGAGAAAATTGTGGGAGGGAGAATTGGAGGGAAATACGCAAAGGAGTGGATGCGTGAGAGAGAGAGAGAGAGAGAGAGAGAAAGTAAACAAGACGTGACTTCCTCTTACAATGACCAGTCTCTCTCTCTCTCTCTCTCTCTCTCTCTCTCTCTCTCTCTCTCTCTCTCTCTCTCTCTCTCTCTCTCTCTCTCTCTCAAAATGTATTAAAGTCAATATACTATGCACATATTTATTCACTAATTACCTACTGCAACCCCATTTGGTGTACAACATACACCACCTACTTAACCCCCCTAAGATTGCAGCTCATAAAAATTGTAAGAATTATTACTAACAGCAACTATTTAGCACACACTAGTCCACTCTTCAAGGAAACCAAAATTTTAAAACTGGATGATATAACTAAACTGGAAATAGCTACACTCATGTACAAAAATAAGAACGAAATGCGTGACCTCCTCCTATCTCATGATTATAGTACCCGTCACCACGACAATCTAAGCTTTCCTATTCATCGTCTTTCAAAATTCCAACATTCAACTACTTATTTGGGTCCTGTAATTTGGAATTCTATCCCCACACAAATTCAAGAAGCTCCTTCCCTCAACACATTCAAAAGCCGATTAAAAACTAATATTATAATGACCTATTTACTTATGTATATGAATGGGTGTATGCGTGTATATGTGCGCATGTGTATGTGTGCGCATATGTATATGCGTATGCTTGTGTGTATGCATGTGTATGTGTGTATGAGTATACTATATATAGGTCTATGTGTGTGCATGCATGTATGTATGCACGCGTTTATTCTATGGTGTTATCTCGCATGCTCAATATAGGATTCTATTACTTTAACATTATGCAAAGTTATCATAATCTTTTCATCTTCACTACAATTATTATTAATATTGTCACAGCCATTAATTTTCAAATAAATTATATATTTTCTTGCCTAAAAAGCTATGCTTTAGTTGTACAGTTTAAAGCTCTGTCCATATATATATATATATATATATATATATATATATATATATATATATATATATATATATATATATATATATATCTATATATATATATAACTAATAGCTATAAATAAATGTTTCATAAGTTTCAAATCTCTCTCTCTCTCTCTCTCTCTCTCTCTCTCTCTCTCTCTCTCTCTCTCTCTCTCTCTCTCTCTCTCTCTCTCTCTCTCCAAGAACCAAAAACTAGCCCATTAAACATGACTTTACATTTTAATAGGTAATAATGATAAGAAATAATAATAATGATAATATGACAATTCACTTCATCACAAAGATCATAATAAAAAAACTGACATGTAAGAATTGAGAGAAAAAAGCTACATTTGTATTATTTCCTGTATCTTTCTTTGTGTATGTGTCACTTTCATTTTTAACCCTTTTGTAAACTTTGATAAATGATTGAAATGTTGTATCTTTATTTTTTTTCTTTACCTCTCTCCGTATTAGTGACATTTCGATTTTTTAACTCTTTTGTAGGCTTTGATAAATTATTAGAATGTTTTATCAATTTTTTTTTTTTTATTCCTTACTTTTCTATGTATGTCACCCTCTATATTTTTTTCCTTAACTTTCTCTCTGTGACACTTTCATTTTCTGCCCCTTTCTAAACTTTGATAAATTACTAATATTCTTTTCTTTTATTTCAGTACCGCCGGGCGTCATGTCCTCTCGCCTTCGAAGAGAACTCACCGCGGCGCCTCCTAAGGTAAGATAAAACATATATTACCCTTTTATTTCCTTGTTGCCAATTATCTGACATCTGTAACACCTTCTTATCGTAGTCCCCCTTTAAAATTACCTTGCATGGCGCCTCCTAAGGTAAGAAAAACAATTATTACTCCCTTATTTCCTTCTTACCAAGTGGCTGACGTGAGGAACTATAAACCAGATATCTATGACACCTTTTTACCGCGGTCCCCCTTTAAAAATACCTTGCACGGCGTCTTCTAAGGTAAGAAAAACAATTATTACTCCATTATTTCCTTCCTAACACTTGGCTGACGCGGGGAAACGCTTACACCTATATCTTTGACAGTTCCTTTTATCGTAGTTCCCCCTTTAAAAGTGCCTCGCAACCGGTCCACTTTCCCCCGTAAACTACCTGTCAATACCGTAAATTACCCCTGAGTGGCCGGAAATGTATGCACCTTTTGGGTACACACGAAGGAAAGGAAAATGAGGGAGTGAAAGCCTCGTTGATGTTCCCCCGACAAAGACTCGTTTTCTACTTTTTACGTCGCTTTTTACGGAGACTTCGATAAACAGTGGTCTCGAGATAAACATTGGGGTCGAGACTGTGGGCGAGTTTTTACGTCTAGCAGTGTATTTAAGAGGAAATTTGAGCTTTAGTGTCGATGATTTTCTTAGTATTTTCTGAAGTTTCTGGGACTTGAGACGTTGATTATTAGACCAAAGTGGAGGCAGGAAGGGAGACGCTTATAAATTGATACCCTCAGACGCTTCCCCTTCTCACATTATAACTATTCCAAAGGCAGAAAAGGAGATAAGTCAAGTTCTATAGTCCATTCCACAGCTAACCCAATGGGGGGAGGGGGGGGCAAAAACCTGTTGGATATCGAGCACTCAACACAGCTTCCATATTATACTAAAATTCCTTCATAATTGGTGTTGCTCGAGGAGGATTTGAGTGTAATGAGTGTTCTTTCAGGTTCACAGAACAGAAGGAGGGTCAAACAGCCACCAGGGTCATAAAACTACCCATGGAAATGCCCCAAACTCCTACGAAAGCGTTGTTAAATATGTATGTACTTGGGCACCGGAATGTTTAAGAAAATGAGCCTTAGATAAACATTGAACTATTGATAAACATTAGAGTCGGGATTTTTTTATGCTTTTTTTTTGTGGGGGGGGGGGGGGTTCTAGGGGTTAAGGTATTTATATTAAGAGCGACGAGGAGATTATGAAAGTAAGAGTATGAGAGAGAGAGAGAGAGAGAGAGAGAGAGAGAGAGAGAGACACTTCAGATAAACATTAGTCTCGAGAATGTGGGTGACTTTTTCTCATTTCCTTTTTTCTTATATTTGTGTTGAGACATTTATAATAGGAGCAGTGAGTAGGCTTGGGGGAGAGGAGGGGGGGAAAGGGTAGAAGGGTTGGTCATGCTCCGCGTCATAGTTCAAAGGTCGCCGCTAGAGGTCATGCGGCTCTGGTAAAGATCAACAATTCACTTCATCACACTTTGCAATCATTAAAAAAAAATATGTATGAGTAGAAGTTGAAAGATAAAACTGCATGGTATTATTTTTTTCTTCTTCATTAACTTTCTTTTGTATGACGCTTTTTTTTTTTTTTTTTTAGTCCCTTTTAAACTTTGATAAATTATTGTTCGTTGGTATAGGTGAAGGGCAGACAGGAGGGAGTTAGTTAAATGTTAAAAGGATGAAAGTAAAGATTATAATGATTAATCCGAATTCTAATGGGCAGAACATCACATAATTCAAATTCATACTAACAGGAAATTAGAATCATCCATAAAAATTTGAATTCTCGAAGGAAAGAAAAATAAAATACAAAAATAAAGTCTGAATTCTTGAGTGTAAAAAATCATAAAAAAAAAATACTTAAGGATTAACCGACTTTTATTGCATTACGTACGTTGTAAGTGAAAGTGTGTGTGTGTGTGTGTGTGTGTGTGTGTGTGTGTGTGTGTGTGTGTGTGACCCCGGCCCTTCCTAGCCCGCGGGTAAGTGCAAAGGAAAACAACATATAAAGACTATTATTACCATGATTTTCTTAACTACTCGACTTTCTCCTCACTCATGTCTTTTCCAAACGGTTCAAGGGAGGGGAGAGGAGGAAGAGGAGAATGGGGGGGAGGGGGAAGAAGGAAGGAGCAGTGTGATGAAGACAAGGGGGAAGGAGGAAAGGGAGGGAAGGGAGAAGAAGAGGAGTAGGAAGGGGAAGCAGTGTGTAGGAAGCATGGGGGGAAGGAGGAAAGGAGAGAAGAAAGAGTCGTGTGGGTTGGAGAGATTGAAGGAAGGAGGGAGAGACAGAGAAAGGGAAGGGAGAACAGTGTGGGGGAAGGATGAAGAGGAGGAGGACAGGAGGAATGATGGAAGGGAGAGATGAAGAGTAGGAGGGAGAGAGAGAGAGAAAAGGAGGAGGAGGAAGAGAAAGGGAGTGGGCGGATGAAGGGAGAAAAAAGTAGACAAAAAACAAGGCAAGAAAAGGAGAATAAGCAGGAAGAATGGACATACCAGAGAGAGAGAGAGAGAGAGAGTAATCTTTTATATCTTACTTATCGGTCTGTCAGTCAATCCGTCCATCAGTCATTTTTTTCACATTTATAAAAGCAGGCCGCGCGCGCACACACACACACACACACACACACACACACACACACACACACACACACACACACACACACACACACACACACACAATCAGTCAATCAAAATACTGCTAAATACAACTTCAATCTGTACATTTTAAACCCCGGAGGAAAAAAATAGTAACTTGTTTTTTTTTATATATATTTCAGAGTTTAGCATCACTGAGTTTATTTATTTGTTTATTTATTTATTTGTTATTTTTTCGTCCCTCCAAAATAGCTGATACCTACTGCTGATTTTACGCTGCGTCTGGTGATGTCATTTGCAGTATTTTTCCTTTGTTGCCTCAATAAAAAAAGACCCCTGGAAAAAAATATAAAAAAAGGATGCGTATAAGTGTGCGTGTCCGTGTCCGTGAGTGTGTGTGTGTGTGTGTGTGTGTGTGTGTGTGTGTGTGTGTGTGTGTGTGTGTGTGTGTGTGTGTACTCATGAATGTTAATACGACACGACAAAGGAGGAAAATTATAAAGAAATGCAATAATGAAACAAGAAGAGGAAGAAGGAGAGAAAAAGATGATACAGAGAGAGAGAGAGAGAGAGAGAGAGAGTGGGAAGCCGTCACTTAAGAGAGGAGGAAATGTGGTATCAGGGAAGTGTGTTATCCCGGTTCTCCTCCTCTTCCTCCTCCTCTTCTTCCTCCTCCTCCTCCTCCTCCTCCTCTTCCTTTCATCCTTCTTCAATGTTTTGCTCATTCCTCTCTTCACCTCATGTTGCCGGGTATCCTTTCTCCTCCTCCCCTCCTCCTCCTCCTCCTCCTCCTCCTCTCCTCTCCTCCTCTTTTTCACTCATCCATCCCCTCTTCCTCCTCCTCCTCCTTACTCATCTTTTTTGCTTATTTTTTTCTTTGTTGTTTTCCTTCTTTCTCTTCTTCATTTCTTCTTTTTTATTCTTCTTCTTTTTACTATTACTATTATTATTATTATTATTATTATTATTATTATTATTATTATTATTATTATTCCTTTTCTCATTTTTCTTTCTTTTTTTCTTCTTATTTTCTTTTTTTTCTCTTACTTCGTCTTATGTGCCTCCTCCCTTTCCTCTTCCTTTTCCTTTCTCTCTATCAAGGTCAGGGAGAGGAAGGAGGAGAAGGAGGAAATGAAAAGGAAGGAGAGAAAAGGATGTTAGAATCACTGGTAATTGGCTTTCTTCCTCCTCCTTCCTCCTCCCCCCCTCTCTCTCTCTCTCTCTCTCTCTCTCTCTCTCTCTCTCTCTCTGGCGTGTACTTGAAGGGGAAGGGGAAGTAGATGTAGTTTTATTTGCTACATGTGAGAGAGAGAGAGAGAGAGAGAGAGAGCAGGTGCCAAGCTGTGACATACTACAGAGCCAGTGATTCAATACCCAGCTGTAGTGCCAATCAGTGTTGCCAACGTTTCGTACAGCGCCAAGGCATTGTTACCAAAGTCTTGTCTGGGCGGAGTGTAGTAGTAAGCCTGCAATGTTACCAACGCCTCTGTTCTGGGCCACCTTAATTCTGCTAAGTTTCCTCCTTTTTTTTTTTTTTGGTTATTGTTGTGTGTGTGTGTGTGTGTGTGTGTGTGTGTGTGTGTGTGTGTGTGTGTGTGTGTGTGTGTGTGTCAAATTATCTCCACATTTTTTTTTATTTGTAACTAGAAATTCAACTTTTATTCTTTCATATATTTTTCTTTTGTTTTATTTTATTTCCTTTTGCTTCTTTTGATTTGGTTTTATTTCTTCTATTTTATTTTACTTATTTATTTATTTGTTTTATTTTTATTTAGTTGTATTATATTTTGCTTTTATTTACTATTTTATTTCTGTGCAAGGTCAAGAAATATGAACGTTAATTTCAGTGAGTGGCAACGTTTCTGAGTACGTTTTTTTTATTTATTTTTATAGCCGAACGTTTGTCATTTTTTTTTAATTATTTTTCTCTTCACGATGACAGCTGAGGAATTAAAAAAAATGCCTCGTAGTAGTAGTAGTAGCAGCAGCAGCAGAGCCAGTAATAGCGGCGGTAATAATAGAAGAGGCTGTTGTAGTTATGGTAATCATCATTAAGTCATCTTGGTGTTAAATATTAATTAATACACATTGACATTATTCGTCATAGCGTAGCCAAATAACCTTATAGCTTAGCACGTTATGGAAGATATGGTCGGTTGGTTGACTTGCTAACTGACTGACTGACTGACTGAATGGCTGGGGGGCGGACTTGCTAACGGACTAGGAGACTGATTGATTGGCTGACTAACTGACGGATTGAATTACTGAGAGGCGGGCTGGGTGACTGGCTGGCTGGTTAACTGACTGACTGACTGACTGATTAAATGACTGGTTGCATGACTGTGTTTTTCTATTTCACTTTTTATTATTTTCATCTAGCTGTATGCCTGCCTATCTTTCTGTCTGTCTCTCTGTCTTCCTGTCTGTCTGGTTCTCTTTCTCAGTCTGTCTGGTTCTCTGTGTCTGTGTCTGTCTGTCTTGGAGGTAGCAGCGGCGGTGGGGGAAGGTAATTATTTAGGCATTGATGGCGGCTGGAATTTTTGTGTCTTGTCGGTGATGGCGCTGAGAATGGGCCGGCGAATGAGGCGGCTGTTGTTGTTGTTGGTGGTGGTGGTGGTGGTGGTGTTTTCTCCTTTCAAGTATTTTTTCTTCATCTCCTTGTTCATTTTCTTCTTGTTCTTGTTATCATTCTGTTGTCATGTTCTTCTTCTTCATCATCTTGTTCTTCTCGTTCTTGTTTCTGTTATTATTCTGTTGTCTTGTTCTTGTCTTCTTCTCCTTCTCCTTCTTCTCCTTTTTCTTCTTCTTCTTCCCACTCCTCCTCCTACTCCACCACCACCACCTCCTCCTCCTCCTCCTCTCCTCACATTACCTTACACCAATCACCAACATCACGAACACCACCACCACCACCATCACCCCCTCGGCATTCTTCCCTTTAGTGCCATCCACCAATACCAAGCTGGCATTACTTGGCACTCGTGTTACTATTGGCCGGGCCGCGTGGCATTCCGCTTATCAGTGCCGCTTTAAGAGGAGGGTCGATGGCTGGGGGGGGAGGGGGAAGAGGGGGAGCAAAAGGGGGGTGGAATGTATGGGAAGAAGGGGAAGGGGAAAGGAAATGAAAGAGGAAAGGGACAGAAGCTTGGGAAGGGAAGGGTTGAATATGAGGTTTGGTAGTGAGGAGGAGGAAGAGGAGGAGGAGGAGGAGGAGGAGGAGGAGGATTATCTGCATAGGAAGTGGATAGAGAAGGGGAAAGGAAGGGGAGAGCAAGAGGAAAAGTTTGCTGGAAAGAGGAGAAGGACGTGGGAAAGAAGAGGAGGAGGAGGAGGAGGAGTAGGCAAGGGGAGAAGAAGACTTATCTGAGGGTGAAGAAAGCGAGAGAGGGGAGTGGAGAGAAGCTTGAAAATTGAATTGTCTTAAACCACAAGCAAGGAAGAGAGGAGCAAGAAATAACTAAAACCAAAACAACAAGAAAAATACAAATAACAATAACAATAATAATAATAGAAATGATAGTAATAGTAATAATTAGGAAGAAGAAGAAGGAGAAGAGAAACCAACCCATGCACAAAAATAAGTGGTTAGAAAATGTAACGAATGAGTACTGAAAAAATATATTGCTAATTAGGAAAAAAATATGCAGGTGGCAGGTGAGGCTTTGACAGGTGACCGTGTAATTAAGAGGCGGAGGGGGATTAAGGGGTGGATGTCGCGCCACCTGTTTAATTGCCGTCAAGACCCCATAAATTACTCACCTGAATGCTACAGACGCTACAAATTACTTAACTGAGTCTTATAATTGAAGCTCGCTTTATCGGAAGGGAGAAAATTACTTCATGAATATTTTGCGAACTGATTCATCTGTATGTTTTTTTTTTTCCTTTTTGATAAGAGTACAAATATAAAAAAAAGTAAAAAAATGAATAAATGAATATCGTAATGAAATCGCCTTAGCAGAAATTAAAAAAATAAATAAATATACTTACATACTGACACGCAGATAAAACAAACATTTATATTATGCTGTATTTAGTATAAGTCCAGTATATGCGAAAGTAAGAAATGTTTTAAAGGATGAAATGCAATAACAGTGACATATTTACCGCGACGTAAAAAGAGAGAAAAAAATGTTGAGGATAAAAATTTATTAAGTCAAGGAAGATGTTGATAGACTAATGTTAAATAAATAATGGGAAACTTACCACGACGCAACTGATGAATAAATGAATAATCTAAAGTTCACAGTGATAGAAAAAAAGTCAAGGTGTTGTATAGATAAGTACAGTAAATACGAAGGCCAGAAAAATGCTGAAGAATAATGAGATGAAAATGAAAGCTCAAGTTGACCTAAAAAAATGAAATACAGATTAAAAAGAAAAAAAATACGGTGCAATACATGTTAATTAAGACAGGGAAGACAGATTAATTAATAAGGTGAAATATCGAAAATACCAAAATATGACAGGTAAAACATAATAAGGTGTAAATAAATAAATACTGTAAACATTGAAATAAAAAAAGCCAGGTAAGACAGATTAATTAACAAGGTGAAATGCAGAAAATACAAAAATATGACAGGTAGGCAAAATGAGGTCTTAAATAAATACAGTAAACATAAAAAAGAGCCAGGTAAGACAGATTAGTTAATGTGGTGAAATACAGACAATACCAAAATATGACAGGTAGGCAAAATGAGGTGTTAAATAAATACAATAAACATAAAAAAGAGCCAGGTAAAACAGATTAATTAACAAGGTGAAATGCAGAAAATACAAAAATATGACAGGTAGACAAAATAGGGTGCTAAATAAATACTGTAAACATCAAAATGAAAAAAGCATGGCAAGACATATTAATTAATGTCGTGAAATGTAAAATAAGGTGTTCAATATATACAGTAAACATCAAAATAAAACAGATAAGACAGAATATAAGTGTTGAGATAAGGTACAGTTGGGTGCATACGCCATAGCTGCGCGTGGCTGCTGTGCTCACCTCCGTCGCATTGTCCCTGTAAATAAACAAATAACAAAGTAAAAACCCAAACGAGACAGATAAGACGGATTAAGGCGATGAATAAATGAAGGCAGTAAACAACATCAGGGTGACAGTAAAAAAAAAAAAAAGATGAAAGCATAAACGCGAAAGAGAAGTGGCCGGGTTAACGCGACGAGGAACAAGATAATCGTTGCAATGTGAGCGAAGAATTATGGAAATGCTGGTGTTCTTGTTCACGGGGAATGGCGCGGCGCTACGACCCGTCACGCCTCTCACAATGCTTGGCTCCGGTGTCAAAAAGTTTGGCGTGTGACATTTTCCTTCCGTGCCATCAAAGACAAAAGGTGTAATTTCGTTATTCATGTTATTCATCTTCATTTTTTTTTCTCGTATTTATGTCAGCATTAATTAGGAAGACGTCCATTGTTCTTTTTTTTTATCATACGAAGTCGTTTTCTGTTTGTTTTTTTGTATATTTTGTTTTTTTCTTTTTCCTTTTCCTTTTTTTCTTTCTTTCAATCTTTATTTATCTTTTTTATTTGTTTGTTTTATTCTTTCTTTTTCTTTCCTTTTCCTTTTTTTCTTTATTTCAATCTTTATTTCTCATTTTCATTCATTCTTTCTTTATTTTTCCTTCTCTCTCTCTCTCTCTCTCTCTCTCTCTCTCTCTCTCTCTCTCTCTCTCTCTCTCTCTCTCTCAAGTTGTGGGGGAAACTTGCCTCTGTTTGTAGGGAAGGAAGGAAGGGAGCGAGGGAGGGAGGGAGGGAGGGAGGGAGGGAGGGGAGGGGAAGGAGGGAAGAAGTCTGGAAGGAAAGGAAAAAACGTGCCTTATTAATATTGTTGTTGTTGTTGTTGTTGTTGTTGTTGTTGTTGTTGTTGCAGCGAAAATCATTACTCTCTTTTTCTTGCTCTTGTTCTTATTCATGTCCTTCTTCTTCTTGTTATTATTATTATTATTATTATTATTATTATTATTATTATTATTATTATTATTATTATTATTATTATTATTATTATTATTATTATTATTATTATTATTATCACTTTCTACTACTACTACTACTTCTCCCATCACCACCAGGGGCACCACGATCATAACATCGCTTCGTTATCATCACCATCATCATAACTGCTATAATTATCACCTACACCATCAACACTATTATTATCATCACCATCATCACCATCATTGCCAGACCAACGCCACCGCCTCCGTCAGCAGTAATCAGTGTTGCCAATAGAAGCACCACACCGGCATACTCAGACAGGGCGCAGACGACGATAAAGAGGAGGAATAGGAGGAGGAGGAGGAAGGAGGAAAAAAAATCAACCAGGCATCCATGTCCGTCAGTGCCAAAATGCCGTCGTTGGCACTACTGCGGCGAGGGCCAGCTTGTGTGTGTGTGCGACTGCGCTGACAACACTGCCCGTGACATTGAGTATTAATTTCGCGTTCATCACAATCCCTTACTTCCAACCCTCGACAGGAACACGGGATATAAGCACGGATAATAACACCTAATTAGTCATATCCAGGTAAAGGTAGGTGTCGGGTTAGCGTGCATAGGCCAGGTGTAAGGTTTTTTGGCAGGTGTTTAAGTTCACGGTGGCGAGGTAAGGCTCTCCCAGTACCGCCAGAAGTGTCCTAACCATCATCGGGGACGGACGTGCGCGCCCCCGCTCCCGCCTCCCCTCTGCTGAAAGAAACGGAGAAAAAGAGCGAGAGGTACATAAGATATTGATGAAAATGCTCTCCCTGTGTCGGGTGGAAGTGAGAGATAGAGAGAGGGAGCGAGATGAAGTGCTTTAGTGCCGAATCGATACGCGTGTGGTAGCAGTGAATTTGGTGCTATTACTACTGCTACTACTGCTACTATTACTACTACTATTACTACTACTATTGCTGCTACTTCATATTCCTCACTCATTCCAGAAAAAAAAATAGCAGGAAATACCCAATAGAAATATCACACACAAAATAAAAAGGAGGAAAATTTGTAATACATATTTTAATTTTCGTCTTTCCGATGAAAATAATGATGATGATGATGGTGGTGGTGATGATGGTGCAGGCGAAGTGAGCGAAGCGGTTTTTGTAGATTTCGACCCTTGAGTCTGTGGATTACGATGGATTTGGCTGACCGTCGCGGCTGTTGAAGGTGTAAGCAGGTGAGGACATTTACCTTTTCATTGCTCTCCGTTTTTTTTTTTTTGACCTTCCCCTTTAATATTTTCCTTCCTTCATTCATTCTGTCTTTCATATTTCCTTTACTCTTTACTTTTTCGAATTATCTCCATCAATCAGTCGCTTTTTTTCATCCCTTCATTCTTTCTTGTCATCTTTCCTTCATTTCCTTCATTCATTCATTCTGTCTAATATTTCCTTTATTCTTTACTTTTCCTATTTTTTTGCATCAGTCAGTCGCTTTTGTTCATCCCTTCATTCTTTCTTGTCATCTTTCTCTCTTTTCCTTCCTTCATTCATTCTGTCTTTAATATTTCCTTTATTTTTTTTTTCTATTTTTTCGCATCAGTCATTCGCTTTTTTTCATTCCTTCATTCTTTCTTGTCTCCTTTCTCTGTTTTCCTTCGTCATTCATTCAGTCTTTTATAATATTTCTTTGACTCTCCTTTTTCTTCTTTTCTGCATTACTCAATCGGTCTGTTTTCATTTCATTTCTTTATTTCTTCTTTCCTTCTCTCATTCATTTGGTCTTTTGTATATTTCCTTCACTCTTTTCTTGTCCTTATTTTCTCTTATCACCCAATCGGTCTTGTTTTTCTTTCTCTTTCCTTCCTTCTTTCTTGTCTTACCTTTCTCGTTTCTATTTAATTCCTCCATCTCTCTCTCCATCTCTCTTCGTTCTTTTCTTCCTTCTTTCCTTACCTTTCTCTTTATTTTCTCCTTAGTCTTTTATTCAGTCTTCAGTATTTCCTTTTCGTTATTCTCATTTCTCTATTCCTCGCATTTTTCATTCTGTTCGTTATTCCCTTCCTTCCTTCCTTCCTTCTTTATTTTCTTACCTTTCTTATTTGTTTATTTCCTTCATCACTTCTACGGTCAAATTTCTTTTCTTCATTCTCTTTTTTCTCTTACTTTTCTCGTTTCATTAATTACTGGATCACATATTTTTTTCTTTCTGTTATTCATTTTCTTTGATTTTTTACTTTTTTTCTTCATCATTCATTTGGTCGTCAGTGATTTCTTTTATGCCTTTTATTTCTTTCGTCCTTTCATATTTCATTCTCTTCGTTGTTTCTCTCATTCATTCTTTCCCTTGCCTTCTCCTACGGTCTTCTTTCTATTCTTCCCTCATTTATAATTTTTGATCTTTCTTTTCTCTTCATTCTTTCATTTGCTCTCTTTCATTTTACCTTTTTTCCTTTATCATTCATGCGATCTTCAATATTTCCTTCGCTCCCTTCGTTTCCTTATGACTTGCATCCTCCATTTTCTTCTTTCTTTTCTTTATTTATTTTCTTACTGTTCTCGTTACTATATTCTTTGTATCATTCATTCGGTCTTCGATATCCCCTTCCTCTCTTCGTTTCCTTATTTCCTACATCACTGAATCTATCCTTTATTTTTCCTTTTTATTTTCTTATCTTTCTCGTCACATTTTATTTCCTACATCACTAAATCTATCCTTTATTTCCCTCTTTATTAACATTTTATTTCCTACATCACTGAATCTATCCTTTCTTTTCCTCTTTCTCTTCTTATCTTTCCCTCATTTGCTCTTCCTTGTTCACCTTCATTTTTTTCTATTCCTTCTTTCCCCGCTTCTTTATTCCCGGTATCACTCATTCCCACTTCGTTCTTTCCCTCATTCTCTCTCCCTGTCACCTCTGTCTCTCGTTCTTCTCCTATACCATTGTTTCTGTTATTTTCTTTCCTCTTCCTCTACTATTTCTCTTCTTTTCTGTGGCATTCTCCCCTGCAGCATTTTTCCTCTTTTTCTCCCTCCTTCATTTCCTTCATTCTTTTCGCTCTTTTCCGCATATTGTCTTGTGCATAATTGATCGGGGTGGTTGCCTCGAGTCTCTCTCTCTCTCTCTCTCTCTCTCTCTCTCTCTCTCTCTCTCTCTGATGAAATTGATTTTTTTGTTTTTATCTATTTTTATTGTTGTTGTTGTTGTTGTTGTTGTTGTTGTTCTTCTTCTTCTTCTTCTTTATTTTTACTATTATTATCTTTTTCCTTGTTGTATATGGCTTTATTTTTTTTCTGCATATTATATTGTCTGGGTTTTTCTTCTTTTACTCTTCCTCCTCCTCCTCCTCCTCCTCTTCCTCTTCCTCCTCCGCATCATCCTTATCCTCCTCCGCCTCCAGGCCTCCCCCACGCTCAGCATTCAAAATATTTTATGTATACACTTTCCCGAAATATATATTTTTGTATTTCCTTCCTTTTCCGAAATATTTGTTATGGATTCTAGAAACTGTGTGTGCGTGCGTGTGTGTGTGTGTGTGTGTATGTATGTATGTATGTGTGTGTGTGTGTGTGTGTGTGTGTGTGAATATATAGACACAACAGCCCTGCCCGTACACACACACACACACACACACACGCCTTACGTCAGCTGATTAATGAGCTGATTGGTTGACGTCACCTTTTCTTTTGTTTCCAAGAGTGTAAAAATATTTCGAATGAGAGAGAGAGAGAGAGAGAGAGAGAGAGAGAGAGAGAGAGAGAGTTTTTGTACACATCCTTAACTAGCTTAACTAATTAGAACTTGACGGACTATATCACACACACACACACACACACACACACACACACACACACACACACACACACACACACACACGCGAAAAACAAACACACACATGCACAGACACTAAGTGGAACCTTCCTGTTAGCCCTTATCAATACTTCCTCTCTCTCTCTCTCTCTCTCTCTCTCTCTCTCTCTCTCTCTCTCTCTCTCTCTCTCTCTCTCTCTCTCTCTCTCTCTCTCTCTCTCTCTCTCTCTCTCTCTCTCTCTCTCAAGTGACTAACGTTCCGGCTGATAACATTTTTTCCTTTCTTCCCTCGGTTACAAGGAGCTGATAGGCTGATTAAGATGAGGCCTCGTGATTGGTGGAGGAGAGGAGGAGTAGCGGGCATTGATTGGCGGAGAGAGAGAGAGAGAGAGAGAGAGAGAGAGAGAGAGAGAGAGAGAGAGAGAGAGAGAGAGAGAGAGAGTCCCCAGGTTAAGATGAGAAGGAAGCGGGTGTTGTCCTTTGTTGACAGTCGTCGGACCGTCTCGGATTAGGGACATTTTTTTTTAGTCCTGTTTTTTGTGTCTTACCTGGCGTGTGTGTGTGTGTGTGTGTGTGTGTGTGTGTGTGTGTGTGCTTGGGGGCTTTAGTTTTTTTCTTTTCTTATTTTTGTGAGGTTCCAGACTTTTTTTATTTGTTATTTTTCTTGTTTTGGTGTTTCTTTTTTTGTGGTTCCTAGACTGTTTTTTTTATTTTTTGTATTTGGTTACCGTTTTTTTCTTTGTTTTTTTTTCTGTTTTGGGGGGAGTTGAGTTTTATCTACAAGTTTATTTTTCATTTTTCCGTTTATTTTTTATTTTTAGTTTTAGTGTTTGTTTGCGAGTGCTCAGTTTTTCGGCTCCTTTTTTTGTTTGCTTTTTCTCTTTTTTCGGGCACTTTTTTGGGTCCCGGATGTTTCCAATTGATTTTTTGTCCATTTTTCGTAACAAAGTTTGGCGTGTCATTTCATTTGTCTTTTTGTCTTTTTATTGTTTTTTCCTCTGTACATCACAAAATTTTTCCCCTCTTTTTGCTTGAGCTCAACCTGTGTGTGTGTGTGTGTGTGTGTGTGTGACCTTTGACCGCCTGTGCGCACACTTTAAACCTGCCAGTGTTTACAGAGGGACATACCAAGCACACACACACACACACACACACACACACACACACACACACACACTGGCATGCACTATACAGATCTAGTACATTCTCTTCCTCCTCCTCCTCTTCCTCCTCCGCCTCCTCCTCCTCCCCTTCCTCCTGCTTCCTCCTCTTGCATCTCTTCCTTTACCATCTGATCTTCCTCCTCCTCTTCCTCTTCCACCACCACTTTCATCTCCTCCTCCAACACCCCATCTCCTAAATCTCCCTTACCTCCTCCTCCTCCTCCTCCTCCTTCATTTCCTCCTCCTTCCGTAGGCCTTGTTCCCCTTAGAAGCAATTAAAGGAAAACTGGTGGTAGGGAGGAGGGGGCAGGAGGAGAAGACGAAGGAGGAGGAGGGGAGGTAAAGTGGAGATAAGCTTGGATAGGAGTGATGGAGGAGAGTGAAGGAGAGTGGAGGAGAGTAATGTTTTTGTCCGTGAATGGTGGTGGTGGTGATGATGATGATGGTGATAGTGAAGGTGATGATGGAGGTAGATTTTTTTTTTTTTTTTGGTGGTGGTGATGGTGATGATAATAGTCTTAGTAGTGGTAATTAATGTGCTTCTCTGGGTGACAGTAGTATTAATAGCTTTGGTAATAACAGTGGTGGATATGGTGATGAAAATGGTGATGGCGATGGATGGTGAACATGGCAGTGGTCGAAATGGTGAAGTTGACATTGATCGTAGAAGTGTGATGATGATGGTGAAACTGAAGAGGAAAAGGCAGAGCAATGATAAGGAAGATGATAATGATGATGGTGATGACTAGTTTTGGTGATGATGGTGATGGTGATGATAGTGAAGATGAAGAGTACAAAGCAATGACAAGGAAGATGATAGCGATAAGGATGATGACTAGGTTTGGTGATGAGAAAGTGGTGATGATGGTGATGATGATGAAGAGTACAAAGTAATGACAAGGAAGACTACTGTGATGAGTCTTGGTGATGAGAAACTGGTGGTGATGATAGTGGTGGTAATAGTAAATGTATGTTCTTAGGAATCGTAAATGTTAAAAATGGTGATGAAACTAATGGCGGTGTCGTGTTGGTGGTGTTACGAGTGGTGTTAATTATACGAGTGGTGGTGGTGGTGGTGGTTAGGGTCTTACGAATTGGTGTTGAGGGGCGTGGATGTTGTTGTTGTCACTGGTGTTGTTGTTGGTGGTGATGGTGGTGGTTGTGGTGGAGGATATGGTGTTGTTGTTGTTGTTGGTGGTGGTGGTGTTGATGTTGTTGTGGGTGGTGGTGGTGATGGTGGTGGTGGTGGTGGTGGTGTTTTGGTCGTGTTTCTGCCTCTCTGTCGTGGACCATATGACCCAATCGATTCAAGAGAGAGAGAGAGATGGGGAAGGGGCAGCTTTATTGTGATGAAAAAAATCTTCAGGACATTCATGATAAAAAATGAGAAGAGGAAGAACATTATAAATAAAAGGAGGAGGAGGAGGAGGAGGAGAAGGAGATAAATGGTATATATGTTATGATTCTAGCCCATGTTTGTGTATGAAATGTCTCTCTCTCTCTCTCTCTCTCTCTCTCTCTCTCTCTCTCTCTCTCTCTCTCTCTCTCTCTCTCTCTCTCTCTCTCTCTCTCTCTCTCTCTCTCTCTCTCTCTCTCTCTCTCTCTCTCTCTTTCACTTCAGCTTTCGTAAAGGTTAATGAGAGAAACACATTAACAAGGGTTTAGTTACACTCTAGAAACGAAGAGGTGAAGCTATCTTTCTTTTCTCATCTACATCTTTCTTCTCTCTCTCTCTCTCTCTCTCTCTCTCTCTCTCTCTCTCTCTCTCTCTCTCTCTCTCTCTCTGTCTCTCTCTCTCTCTCTCTCTCTCTCTCTCTCTCTCTCTCTCTCTGTGTGTGTGTGTGTGTGTTTAAGTACTGTATATTGAGAGAGAGAGAAGGATGACTTTACACGGTCTGTCTAAATTAATCTCCTTCTTCTCTTGTTTTTATTAGTATATATTTGGTTATCTCCTCTAATTCCTCCTCCTCCTCCTCCTCCTCCTCCTCCTCCTCCTCTTGTTATTCTGCTTTATTGTTGTAATTGGTTTTGTTATTATTATTTTTCTTATTGTTTCTCCTTTTTCTTCCTCTTCCTCTCTCCTCCTCTTCCCTCTCTGCTCCTCCTCCTCCTCCTCTTCATCCAGCATCTCGTCGTCATCTTGCTGCCTCTCCACCCAATTGTCTCTCTCTCTCTCTCTCTCTCTCTCTCTCTCTCTCTCTCTCTCTCTCTCTCTCTCTCTCTCTCTCTCTCTCTCTCTCTCTCTCTCTCTCTCTCTCTCTCTCTCTCTCTCTCTCGCAGACAGTACGTATATCACAATGAATTACAACAACAGTCATTTCTACTACTATTACTACTGTCACTACTACTACTACTACTACTACTACTACTACTACTACTACTACTACTACTGCTGCTAGACACTACGGATGCTGTGGCTACCAAACTAAGTCGGGGGGGCGGAAGGAGAAGGAGGAGGAGGAGGAGGAGGAGGACCAGAGGGAGGCTCTTGCTATTGATCTCCACCCCAGCTCTCTCTCTCTCTCTCTCTCTCTCTCTCTCTCTCTCTCTCTCTCTCTCTCTCTCTCTCTCTCTCTCTCTCTCTCTCTCTCTCTCTCTCTCTCTCATTCGCAAAAAAAAAAAGAGGGAGGGAGAAAGCTCAAGTTTCCTCTTCTCTCCCTCTCTACCTGTTTCCCCCTTTCTTCTCTCCCTCCTTCTTCCTCCTCCTCTTCTTCCCTACCTCCTCCTCCTCCTCCTCCTCCTCCTCTCCCCTTGCAGTCTGAGGCGTTACTGGAGACGTTTTTTTGGTTGATGTTGTTGCTTCACATGTTTTCATCTTCTGTCTTGAGCGTGTGTGTGTGTGTGTGTGTGTGTGTGTTGAGCGCTATTCCGAGATAAAAATAAAAGGTAAATTACAGGGTTATTTTTTTTTATTAATAGCAGTTTTAGAATCATTATTGTCGATAGTAGTTGCAGTAGCTTTAGGAGAGGAAGGGGATGATGATGATGATGATGATGATGATGATGATGATGTGGAGGAGGAGGAAGAGGAGGAGGGGAAGGTGTAGGCGAATAAGAAGGAAAGAGGATGAAGGACGAAAAAAAGAAAAGAGGAAGATGAAAACGAAGAAAAGAGGAAGAAAAAGGATGAAAAAAAAGTAAATAATGAGGCGGAAGAAGAAAGACAGATTAAGAGAAGTAAGAAAAGGTGGAGGAGGAGGAGAAACTGTAGTAGGAAGAGGAGGAGGAGGAGGAGAATGACAAAGTTGATGACAAGAAGTACAGACGAGGAGGAAGAAGAAGAAGAGGAGGAAGAGGAGGCGGAGGAAGGCTCTTGTCGCGTCAATAATTAAAGAGAATATGCAATGATTTATGTAACTGTAGTGTTTTTGAAATCTAACTTTGGACGGGAAATAGAGAGAACGTGTTATGTATTTTTCTACGCGCGCGCGTGTGTGTGTGTGTGTGTGTGTGTGTGTGTGTGTGTGTGTGTGTGTGTGTGTGTGTGTGTGTGTGTGTGTGTGTGTGTGTGTGTGTGTGTGTGTGTGTGTGTGTGTGTGTGTGTGTGACCGCGAAAAAAGGGAATGGAATCAGCCCTGGAGGTATGGAATTCTCTCTCTCTCTCTCTCTCTCTCTCTCTCTCTCTCTCTCTCTCTCTCTCTCTCTCTCTCTCTCTCTCTCTCTCTCTCTCTCTCTCTCTCTCTCTCTCTCTCTCTCTCTCTCTCTCTCTCTCTCTCTCTCTCTCTCTCTCTCTCTCTCAGTAAGTAAATTTGGATTGCCACATACACCACACACAGAGAGAGAGAGAGAGAGGAAATTTTTATCTCTCTCTCTCTCTCTCTCTCTCTCTCTCTCTCTCTCTCTCTCTCTCTCTCTCTCTCTCTCTCTCTCTCTCTCTCTCTCTCTCTCTCTCTCTCTCTCTCTCTCTCTCTCTCTCTCTCTCGTCTCCTTGCCCTCTCTAACTTTCCTCCTCCTCCTCCTCCTCCTCCTCCTCCTCCCCCTCCTCCTTCTTCTTACATTATGCCCTCCTCATTCCCTTTCTTCTCTCCGATATCTTTCCTTTCAGCTTCATTTCCTCTTTGCTTTTCCTCCGCTTCAATTTCTCTGTTTTCCTTTCCTCCTCCCATATTTCAGGTGAGAGAGAGAGAGAGAGAGAGAGAGAGAGAGAGAGAGAGAGGTATTATGAATCGTTTAAGGTTATCATAAATTCATCTACAAACACACACACGCTTCCTCTCTATCTATTCATATATCTATTCATCCATCTATCTATCCATCTATCTATCTATCGGTGCGGTATGTCATCCAGTGTCAGCCATCTTGAAAGTATAAGTGACTGACCCAAACAGTGCTCGCCTGTCATCTGTTCGCCTTTAACACCTAACCTTCCTTCCGTCCCTGGCTGGCGCTCGACGTGGAGGGGTAGAGCTGGGAGAGCAGGTTCCTTCCCTTATTGACCCCCTCATGTGCTTTTTCATTATTAAACACCGAGGTTATATTTGTCGGCCTTCCGCTGACTGTGCATTTTCTTATTTTGTAGTTTTGTTTTTGTTTTGGTTGTTTTGGTTGCCTTCTTTTCCTTCGTTCCTTCCTCTCTTTCTTTCTTCCTTCCTTAACCTTTTGTTTGTGTTTTCTTTACGTTATTTCACTGTATTGGTTTCCGTTTTTAGGTTTTCTTTTTCACTTTACGAAGCAAGAGGAGGAGGAGGAGGAGGAGGGGCAAGAGGTGATAAAGATTGGAAGAAAGAAACAAGAGGAGGAGTAAGAATGAAAGTAAGAGGAAGAGGAGGAAGAGAAAAGGATGATAAAGATTGGAAGTAAGAAAAAAGAAAAAAGTCGTAGTAGAAATATAAGATGGGAAAGGAGGAGGAGGAGGAGGAGGAGGAAGAGGAGGAGGAGGAGAATAGATGATAACGATTGGGAGGAAGAAAAGGAAGAACGACACTGGAGATAAAAGTCGTCAAGTAATGATTGGAAGCCACTTCAAGCCTCTTCCTTCTTCCTCCTCTTCCTCCTCCTCCTCTTCCTCCTCCTCTACTCTTCCTCCTCCTTTTCCTCCTCTTCCGCCTCTCTCCTCCTCCTCCTGACCCTCCTTTCACTCTTCTTCCTGACAACAATGCCTTGAGAGAGAGAGAGAGAGAGAGAGAGAGAGAGAGAGAGAGAGAGACTTCCTTCCTCCCTCTCCCTCCTCGCCATTAATAAATAAAATGGAGAAAGAATAACATCGAATTTTTCTCGGCCCTCCATTTAAGAGAGAGAGAGAGAGAGAGAGAGAAAATTTTGCTCCCCCCACCTAAACCCATTAGTAATAAATGACTAATTATACTGAAGAGAGAGAAATTGGGAGAGAGAGAGAGATGACACTCATCTCATTAGATAAATCGTTATTTAAATGTTTGAATTCGCATACATTATTATATTACACTCTCTCTCTCTCTCTCTCTCTCTCTCTCTCTCTCTCTCGCCCTTGTCTCTTCACTCCCTAACACCCAAGGGAAATTTTACTATTAATCCTCCCTTCCCTCCCTTCCCTTACCTTTCCCCCTCCCTTCCTTCCTTCCTTCCTTCCTTCCCTTTCCCCTTCCTTCCATTCCCTAGTCTTTCCCTTCCCTCCTGACCTCCCCTTCTTCCTCTCCCTCTCCTTCCTTCCCTCCCTGACCTCTCCTTCCTCTCCTCTTTCCTCTCCCTCTTTCTCTCTTCCTTCCCTTCCTTATATTTCATCCCTAATCTCTCCTTTCCTTTCCTTCACATTCTTCTTTTTCCTGTTTTTTCCCTTCTATACCTTTCCTCCTTCATTCCCTCCCTGACCTTCCTCCCTCTCCCTTTCTTTCCTCCCTTACATAATTACCTTCCTTTCCCCTCTCTCCCTTCCTTTTTTCCCTTACCTTCCTCATTTTCCCCTCCCTTCCTTCTTTTCCTTCCTCACCTTTTCCCCCTACTACCTGTTCTTCCTTCCCTTTCCTTTCATCCATCTCCCTTTCCTTCCCTTTTTCTCTTTTCCCTTCCCTTCCCTTATCTCTCCCTCCTTCCTCCCCTCTCGTTTCCTTTTCTCCCTCCCCTTCTTCCTTCTCTACCTCATCTTCCTCTTCCTCCTCCACTCCTCTCTTTCCACTCCTTCCTTCCTCTTTCCCCCTTCCTATCCTCACTTTCCTTCCCTCCCCCTCCCTCTTCTCCTCCCCCCTCCACGTCTCCTTTCCTCGCCTCCAGGACTTTGATAAATTTCAATAAACTCGATGAAAGGAAAAAGATAAAGTGTATTAGAAACTTTTTGGAATTCTACACTTGCTTTTAACAGGACGTTCAGGGAAGTTGTCGATGTTGGTGGTGATGGTGATGGTGATGGTGGTACTGGTGGTGATGGAGGTAGGGATCGTAGTGGTTTGTGATGGTGGTTTTGAAGGTGGTGGTGGTGATGATGGTAGTGGTGGTGATGGTGGTGGTGGTGGTGATGGTGGTGATGATATATGAAGACTGATGGTGTTTTGAGAGAGTGTGGAGAGAGAGAGAGAGAGAGAGAGAGAGAGAGAAAGGTTGCCTCTCCTTTACCCAAACGCTTTGCTCTCTGGCATTTCCCTTTCCAAACGGTTCTCTCCACCTTTACAGTACAGTCATCCACCACCTCCACCACCTCCACCACCACCATTACCCCAACAGCATCCTTACCACCACAGCTACCAACACCATCACCACCACTCACCACCACCTCCATCACTACCAACTCCACTTCCACCACCACCCCCACCACCATGTCATCACCATTATTACTACTTTCATCACTACCAACACCATCATCATCACCACCAATGTCACCTTTCCATTACCTTCATCATCACCATCATCACCCCAACAACTTTACTACCATTGCTACCACCACTATCACCACTATCATCACCACCACCACCACCACCACCATCATCACCACCAAAACAACCTTACTACTACCATTGCTACCACCACTATCACGACCACCACCAACAACATCACCTCCTCCACCACCACCACCAACAACAACAAGAACTACAGCAACATATGTATTTTTGTTTGCAACTTTTCCTCTACCTGATTGACTGACCTGACTAACTGACTAACACACCTGGCTGACTTCGAGCAGGTAAACTGATTGCTACACTCACAGGTAAACTGACTCACACACTGACGCTGATAGGAATAACAGGTAAAGGCGTAATGACTGACTTACTGACTGAGCTTCTTCCTTCATTGTAAAAAAAAAAAGAAACTGGTGACCTAACTGATTGACTGACTGGTAGATAGGCAGATGAAGTGGCTGATTGACTGAGTAACTAAAGCACTGACTAGAAGATAGACCTATTACTGACTGACTGGTAGATAAAGTGGTGTAGTGACTGACTGACTGATTGACTGAATGAATGAATAAATGATTGTCTGACTGACTGAACTACTGACTGACTGACTGGACACATGACTGACTAACTGATAAACTGGTGTGCTGACTGACTAACTATACAACTGACGAACTGAAGGAATGACCGACTGACTGACTGGGAGCACTGACTGGTTGACTGATGGACTGGCTGAGTGACTGGTGGGCTGGATACACAGACCTTCCTCAGCTTTCGTCTTTAAACGCCTACACTCCTCCTCCTCCTCTTCCTCCTCCTCCTCTTCTTCTTCCTCTTCTTCCTCCTCCTCTTACTATTACGTCGTGCCCACAAGAAAACAAACAAATATATCTGGAGCTTGATTGATGATGATGATGATGATGATGATGATGACGATGACGATGACGACAAGACCAAAGCTAGTAATAATAATAATAATAATAATAATAATAATAATAATGATGATGATGATGATGATGATGATGAAGGAAAATGAGCTCTCCTGTTTTTCTATCCATCTCATTTCCCTCATCTTGTTTTTCTCTTCTCTCTCCTCCTCCTCCTCCTCCTCCGCAAAATGTTTATAGTCATTACGAGGACATTCTCTTATCTGGAGATAACGAGAGAGAGAGAGAGAGAGAAGGGGGGGGGGAAGTTGACCTCTGCGTTTTATGGTTGTTTGTATACATAACTTGGTTAATTGCCGCTGTGTGAAAGGAGAGGAGGAGGAGGAGGAGGAGGAGGAGAAGAAAAAGAGAAGAAATATAGTAACAGGGAGACGAAGGCAAGAAGGAGGAGGAGGAGGAGGAGAGGAAGAAAAAAATAGTAACAGGGAGACGAAGGCAAGGAAGTGGAAGAGGAGGAGGAAGAAGAAGAAGAAAAAAAAAGATAAATAGAAAGAGGAAGATGGAAAGAAAGAATGAGTGAGCAAAAAGCATAAAGCGAAGACAAAGGCGATAAAGAAGAAATGATGAAGATGTAGAAGGAAGAGAAAAAAGGAAAAAGAGAAAAAAGAAAAGAAGGAAAAAGAGGAAATGTTAAAAAAAAACGATGAAGACGGAAAGATAGAGAAAACGGAGATGGAATAGCAAGCGGAAGATGAAGACAAAACAAGAAGAAAACTAGATGGGGAAAAATGATGCGGAAGAGGAGGAGGAGGAGGAGGAAATGGAAGAAAAATAGGAAGAAGAAGAAGAAGAAGAAGAAGAAGGAAACGGAAGATGTGTGTTGCTTTAAAAAGGGAACTTGATCTATCTTTGCCCTAATTAAGCCAGTGTGTGTGTGTGTGTGTGTGTGTGTGTGTGTGTGTGTGTGTGTGTGTGTGTGTGTGTGTGTGTGTGTGTGTGTGTTTTTTGTTTTGAGTGGGTTCATTCTTTCTCTCTCTCTCTCTCTCTCTCTCTCTCTCTCTCTCTCTCTCTCTCTCTCTCTCTCTCTCTCTCTCTCTCTCTCTCGCCGTTGCGCAACCCGGGTTTATCTGTCCCTGAGAGCGGGCAGGACGCGGCAGACACAGCAACATAAAGCCGGGTTGTGTTTCGGGGCATTTTTTTCCTCCCTTGAGTTACATAAAAGTGCCGTAAGAAATATAATGTGCAATCAAAACAGCTGTCCCAGAGAGAGAGAGAGAGAGAGAGAGAGAGGCTTGCAACATCGCTCCCAAACGTAGAAAGTCGAAAGCTGTATCAACAAAGTGCTAAATCTTGGGTAAACATTTGTTCCTCTTACTCTGAATCCTCATTAGTGTGACTACTTGAGCGATGGGAACGATGATAGTAGTAGTAGTAGTAGTAGTAGTAGAAGAAGAAGTAGTAGTAGTAGTAGTAGTAGTAGTAGTAGTTTATAGGTTTCTTTGTCTCATAACTGCATATACTTATTTTCTCCAATTTAAGTTAAGTAAAGGCATCTGTTAACAAGAACAAGAACAGGTTAGAAGGCCAATGAACTGCTTGAATGGGGAAGACAATACGATAGCTTCTAAAAATATGTGTTTGTATATATGTTTAAATATTGGTTTGTTTGTTTGTTGCGGTAATAAAACAAACAATGAGGTGGTGAACATTGCTGTAGTCTTAGTGATTGTAGTATAAATAGTTGAAACCTAAAGGAAAATAAGGAAGGAATAATAAATAAGGAATAATAAGGAAGGAATAATAGGAGTAATTAAAAAAAATATTCGTAGTAGTAATAAAAAAAATTACACTAGAAAGAGAATAGTTAAAGTTGTGACGAAAGAAGGATGAGGAAGAACAACAACAACAAAAAACAGTAACATAGTAGTAGTAGTAGTAGTAGTAGTAGTAGTAGTAGTAGTAGTAGTGGTGGTGGTGACGGTGGTGTACTCTCCTCTCCCATCCCTTCACACTTCACAACCAATATATCTCCCCTCTCCCCCCCCTTTCCCTCCCTCCCTCCCTTCCTCATCTCTCCCCTCATAACCTTCAACCTATTAAAATCCTTCCGTGCCCTCTCCCTCCCTCCCTCCCTCCCTCCTTCCTTCCTTCCCTCCCTCCTTCACGCCCTCACACCCTCTCCGTCCTCCCTTCCCTCTCTCCTTCCTTCCCTCCCTCCTTCACGCCCTCACACCCTCTCCGTCCTCCTCTCCATCATTGTGAACTCTCCCACACGCCCTGTAGGAGGAGGAGGAGGAGGAGGAGGAGGAAGTGAGAGCGCATAGTTTGGCACTGTAGTGGAGGAGGATGCCATGTGGTGCCTCATGTTACGTCACGAAGAGGAGGAGGAGGAGGAGGAGGATTTAGATGAGTTTTACATTGATGGGTTAAGGAAATGCGGACACACACACACACACACACACACACACACACACACACAGAGAGAGAGAGAGAGAGAGACTGCACTGAAAGGGGTTATATAAAGTGTTGAATGGTTGTTTGCACTCTCTCTCTCTCTCTCTCTCTCTCTCTCTCTTGCTTTGTATCACACGTGGCTTTGAAATATAATAATTCTGACACACACACACACACACACACACACACACACACACACACACACACACACACACACACACACACACACACACACACACACACACACACACTTGCATCAAATTATATCACTTTTTTTTTCCTCTTTGTCCTTCATAAGCTTCGTCAGTTTGTTTTATATAGATTTTTTTTGACATCCAGCATTGTTATTTTATTTTATTATTATTATTTTTTTTTGTTGTTGTTGTTGTTCTAGGTAGTGGAGTGTATTTTTTTATTCCGCTGATCCGCAATACAATTAATGAAGTTTTTTTTTATTTATTTATTTATGAACTTATTTAATTATGTACATATTCACTTATTTACTTATTTGTTTACTTTTTCATTTGCTGTTGTTATTAGTTGTTATTTTTGTTAGTGTTGTTATTTATGTAGTTAGTGTTATCATTCTTTTTTTCTTCTTTTTTTTCCTCTTCTTGGTATTCTTATTCTTATTCTTATTATTGTCATCATTTTTACTTTAAATTGAGTTTCTTGTAGCTCGATTTATTCACATTCTTCTTTTTTTCCTGCTCATATGCTTAAGACTCAGCCTAAACAACAACAACAACAACAACAACAACAACAACAACAACAACACTAATAACAGTAATGGAAAATGCACCACCACACGCAAAAAAAAAAAAAACTTCCAAACAGTGCTTTCTTAAATAATTTACCAGCCGGGAGATGAGAAGAGTTGAAAGGAAGGAAAGAAGGAAAGAAGAGGTAGGAAGAAAGAGGAGGAGGGGGAGTGGGGGGGAGGTATACACATTTAAACAGTTTAGGGACACAGGTTAAGAGGAGGAGGAGGAGGAGGAAGAGGTCAAGAAAGAAGGTCAGAGGAAGGAAGGGAGGGACAGCAGGATGGATGATAAGGGGATAGATAGATGGATGAGGAAGAGGATGAAGGGGGGGAGGAGAGGGGAGAAGAGAGAGGATGCGGAGGAACGGTGTCATGGTCAGGTAGGTGAAGAGGAAGGGAGAAGAGAAGAGAGAGAAGAAGAACGATTGAGGGAAGAGAGAGAGATTGGTGAAGAATGTAAATAAAGGAAGATAAGAGAGAAAGAGAAGGAATGCGAAGGAAAGGGGTGAAGGAGGAGGGTGAAGATGCGAGAAAGAAAAGAAAAAGAGAAGAAAATGATGAGAAGCAGAGAGGCAAAAGGAGAAGATAAAAAAAATGGAAAGAAGAAAAGAGAAGATGCAGGGAGAGGAAAGGACAAGTGGAGGGGAAAGAGAAGAGCCGAGGGAAAAATAAAGAGCAATAAAGGGAGGTGAGAGAAAGAGGAAGAAAACTAAATAAAGAAAGGAGAAGGAAAAGGAGAGAAAAAATAACTAAAAGGAGGAAGAGGAAGGAAAGATACGAGAAAAAAAGGAAAAGAGAAGAAAACGATGAGAAACAAAGAGGGAAACGAGAAGATAGAAAACAATGGAAAGAAGAAAAGGGAAGATGCAAGGAGAGGGGAAAGAGAAGAGGCGAGGGAAGAATAAAGAGCAATAAAGGAGGTGAGAGAAAGAGGAAGGAAACTAAATAAAGAAAGGAGAAGGAAAAAAGAACAAACAGGAGGAAGAGGAAGGAAACTAAATAAAGAAAGGAGAAGGAAAAAAGAACAAACAGGAGGAAGAGGAAGGAAACTAAATAAAGAAAGGAGAAGGAAAAAAGAACAAACAGGAGGAAGAGGAAGGAAAGAGAAAAGGGGAATAATGAGAGGGAAGGGAAGGAAATGGAAAAAAAATAGTAAACGAGAGAAGGAAGGGAAAAGAAAAGGAGAGAAAAGGAGACTGAAGGAATGAGAAGGATGCAAAGGAAAGAGTTAAAAGCGAAAAGAAGTGAACAAAAAGGAAATAAAAAGGAAGAGAAGCTTGTACGGAGGAGCAAAAAAAAAAAAAAAAAATGTGCGAGGCAAGATGCAAGAAAGTGAGGGGTAGGGAAGGGGAGGAAGGGAGGGGGAAGAAAGGGGGGGGAGGGTTTAATATCACTGAAACGAGGTCAAGGGGGTTTCAGATTGAACTTGGAGAGGTAGTTTGTGTGTGTGTGTGTGTGAGTGTGTGTGTGTGTGTGTGTAGTGCGGGTTTCATTGTCGGTATTTCTGTCTGCCTGCCTGCCTGTCCATCTCTCTCTCTCTCTCTCTCTCTCTCTCTCTCTCTCTCTCTCTCTCTCTCTCTCTCTCTCTCTCTCTCTCTCTCTCTCGCTCGCTCCTAACTGAACTGAACCGGTCCGTAAAATTGGTTCCTTTGAAATCATTTTGTGCCCCTCTCTCTATGATTTTCGATTAAATGAATGGATAAATAAATGCATGTAAGTGAGTGAACAAATTAGTCGATAAATTAAATACGTAAAGGGTTGAAATTTAGTGAGAATGACAATGAAAAGAAGAGAAAGGATTGTGTGTGTGTGTGTGTGTGTGTGTGTGTGTGTGTGTGTGTGTGTGTGTGTGTGTGTGTGTGTGTGTGTGTGTGTGTGTTAGTGCATGTCAGCTTTCATTTCACTAATTCGAATAAAAATAAACAAAAAAAAAAACATAATTACTTGGACACTTTTACTTATTTATTTACTTCACACTTTTTTTCAGTTATTTTTCCTCCCCCCAAAAATAAGATAATAAAGGAAGTCATGTTTTTTTTCTTTCTTGTATATATTTGTTTTATTTTTTTTCTCAGGGGACGCAATACATTTTTTTCTGCATTTTTAGACCGAGGTAAAGTAACAGCATTCTCTCTCTCTCTCTCTCTCTCTCTCTCTCTCTCTCTCTCTCTCTCTCTCTCTCTCTCTCTCTCTCTCTCTCTCTCTCTCTCTCTCTCTCTCTCTCTCTCTCTCTCTCTCTCTCTCTCTCTCTCTCTCTCTCTCTCTCTCTCTCTCTCTCTCTCTCTCTCTCTCTCTCTCTCTCTCTCTCCCCCTGCATTCTTCCCCTCAGTGGCAAGCGTCCTGGGAGAGGTGAGAAAGAAGGGAGAAGAGGAGGAAGAGGAGGAGGAGGAGGAGGGAAGGGGGAGGAGCGTAACCATGGCAACCACCGAGGGGAGAGGCGGGAAGGAAGGGGGAGCGCGGAGGAAGACGGAGGAGGAAGAGGAGGAGGATGGAAGGAAGAGGAAGGAGGAGGGGACAAGGGGGCCAGAGGAAGACGGAGGGCGAAGGGAAGAGGAAGAAGGGAGGAGAGGGGAGGTAGAGGGGAGGGGAAAAGGATGGAGGAGGGGACAAGGGGGCCAGAGGAAGACGGAGGGCGAAGGGAAGAGGAAGAAGGGAGAGGAGGGGAGGTAGAGGGGAGGGGGGAGGAGGGGGGGGTACCCAGGGGAGCCATTCATTCTCTCCGAGCCGGAGGTTCGGCCCATGACGCTTCCTCTCTCTCTCTCTCTCTCTCTCTCTCTCTCTCTCTCTCTCTCTCTCTCTCTCTCTCTCTCTCTCTCTCTCTCTCGTTTATTTTCGTGTTTTCTAGGCTTTTTCTTTTATTCCATCTCTATCTTTTATTTTCTTCATCTCTCTCTCTCTCTCTCTCTCTCTCTCTCTCTCTCTCTCTCTCTCTCTCTCTCTCTCTCTCTCTCTCTCTCTCTCTCTCTCTCTCTCTCTCGTTTATTTTCGTGTTTTTTAGGCTTTTTCTTTTATTCCATCTCTGTCTTTTATTTTCTTCATCTCTCTCTCTCTCTCTCTCTCTCTCTCTCTCTCTCTCTCTCTCTCTCTCTCTCTCTCTCTCTCTCATTTTCCTTGCTTTTCTTTTTTCTCCATCTCTTTTCTCCTCTTATGCTATACCGTATTAGCATCACTTCCTCCTCCTCCTCCGTGCAGGCCGTGGGAGGTTGCTGTAATATCGTTTTCTTTGCTTATTTCCGTATTATTGCGTTTTCTGGCCATTGTCTTGTCAAGGAGGAGGAACAAAGTTGATTACGGGAAGGCGTTAAGAGTTCCTCCCGTGGATACTGCTGGTTTTCCTGAGTATTGTGCGTGTGTGTGTGTGTGTGTGTGTGTGTGTGTGTGTGTTGGTGGGGGTTGGGGGTTGGGGGGGAGATAGACTGTGTGTGGAGGGGGGGACGATATGTGTGTGGGGGGGGGGGGAGGGAGGGGGGGGGGGAGTTAGACGGTGTGTGGAGGGGGGGGGTCCTATATGTATGTGTGTGTGTGTTGGGGGGAGTTAGGCTGTGTGTGGAGGGGGGGGAGGAGGTGATATGTGTATGCAGGGGAGATATGTACGTTAGGAAGGTAATTTGTAGGTAATCTTTTCATTCAGGTAATTTGTGTTCTCATTTGTTTGGATATAGATTTTGTGGTTGTAAATTCTGTCTAATTATTCATTTTCCTACATTGTATACAGTTTAAAAGTGAATTAGTTTTATTTTATTACCCATTTAGTAGAATCTTCATATGTGGTCAATAAACATTAATATTTGTCTATCTTATTTATCTATTCGTATATCTCTATTTTTATCAGTTTATCTATGCATCTTTATCTCTTTTATTTACGTGTATTTGTGTTAGATTATGACGTGACTACCTCTAAAAAGTACGTCTTGTAGAAACCAGTAACATCACACCTACAACAATGATAATATCGTAAACAAATATAAAAAGAAAAACGAATCATCCTACATCAGCCACCACGACGTAAACAAACTTTCCCGCTCTCCTTCCTCGTCCTTTCTTTCCTTCGCTCCTCCCTTCCCGCCATGTTTTTTCCTTTACGCTTCTTTTTCAGACGGCAACGACACTTTTGCATATTTTCCCCTGACAGTCCTGTGAATTACGCTGATGTGACTTTTTTCCCTAACTTTTCCTTCTTTCCCATTCGTTCCTTCGTTTCTTTCCCTCTTTATTTTCTTATTTCCTCCCCACTCCCACGATCATTTTTTCTCTCGTTTTTCTTTCTTTCTTACTGTTTTAGTGGTTATTGTTTTCCTTTTTCCCTTCTTTCTCCTCAGTTTTTTTCTTCCCCTTTCTTTCTTATTTCTTCCCCACTCCCACGATAATTTTTTCTCTCGTTTTTCTTTCTTTCTTACTGTTTTCGTGGCTCTTGTTTCCTTTTCCCTTTCTTCCTCTTCAGTTTTGTCTTCCCCTTTCTTTCTTTTCTACTGGTTACGTGTTTCCTTCTTCCCTTTTTTATCCCTTTGTTTACTTATTTTCTCTCCCTTTTTCTCTGTTCTTCTATCGGTTCCAGGTCTTCCCCACAACCCTTTCTTTTTCCTACTTTCTTTTCTGCTCTTGTGGCTCTCCTTCTTCCTTTTTATTCTTTTCTCCACTCTTTAATCTCTTTTCATTTCTTTTTCTTTCTTTTTTATTGTGGTTCGAAGCCCCCTCCCCTTTTTCTTTATTTTCCCATGCTTCTTAACTTTTTTCCCCTCCTTTTCTTTCTTTTCTTCCTTTTCAGTGACCACCCCTGTTCCCCTTTTCTTCTTTTTGTTTTTCCTCTTTTTCCCCAACCCTTTTTTTCCCCCCTCCTCCCTACTTTTTCTTAATTTTCTACTTCAGTCTCCCTCTCTCTAACCTTATTTTCCTCCTTTTCTTTCTTTTCTTCCTTTTCAGTGACCACCCCTGTTCCCCTTTTCTTCTTTTTGTTTTTCCTCTTTTTCCCCAACCCTTTTTTTCCCCCCTCCTCCTTCCTCTTTCTTAATTTTCTACTAGTTTCCCTCTCTCTAACCTTATTTTCCTCCTTTTCTTTCTTTTCTTCCTTTTCCGTGACCACCCCATCCCCCTTTTTCTTCTTTTTTATGCCCCTCCTTTCCACAATCTTTTTATCCCCTCCTTTCTTAATTGTCTACTTCAGTCTCCCTCTCTCTAACCTTATTTTCCTCATTTTCTTTCTTTTCTTCCTTCTCCATGACCACCCCATCCCCCTTTTCTTCTTTTTTTATGCCCCTCCTTTCCACAATCTTTTTATCCCCTCCTTTCTTAATTGTCTACTTCAGTCTCCCACTCTCTAACCTTATTTTCCTCATTTTCTTTCTTTTCTTCCTTTTCCGTGATCACCCCCGTCCCCCTTTTCTTCTTTTCATGTTCCTCCTCCTTCCCCCAAACCCTTTTCCCCCCTCCTTCCTCTTTCTTTATTTTCTACTTCAGTTTCCCTCTAACCTCTTTTTCCTCTTTTTTTCCTTTCTTTTGCACTGGCTCCATTCCCCCCTTTCCCTTTTTTTTTTTTTTTCGTTTAACTCTCTCTCTTCAACCTGTCTTTCCTTCTTTTAATTTCCTTTCTACTCCTTTTGTGCCCCTCCTTCCCTCTACCTCCATTTTTATAACCCTTCCTTAACCTTTCTTCCTTTCTTTTTTCTTTATTTTCTACTGCTTGTTTCGTGTCTCTATTCCTTTTATTTTCTCCATTCCCTTTTCCAGACTTTTCCCCATCCCTATTCTTTACTTTCTACTAGTTATTCCTTCCCCCCCATCCCATTTTCTTCTTTTTATCCCCTTCTTCCTTCCCTAATCTTTTTTTTTCATCCTTTTTCTTTTAGTTCTGTTGATTCGGTTCCCATCCCTCATCCCTTTTTTTCCCTCCCCCTTCCCTCCCCCAACCTCTCTCTCTCTCTCTCCTCCTTTTTCCTCTTTTTTTTATTGCTGGTTCCGTGTTCCCCTTCCCATTCTTTTCCCTTCCCCCATTTTTTGTGCGTGTCCATTTCCCATTTTCATTTTTTATCTAGGAGCGAGACCCACATTAACCTACTGTGTTGGAACAATGGAGGAGCACTTTTATCATTAACTAGTAGTATTGTGTGTGTGTGTGTGTGTGTGTGTGTGTGTGTGTGTGTGTGTGTCCTATATTATTGCTTTCACTTTCTATGTATATCTATGCTTCTTCTTTTTCTTCTTTATTGTCTTCTTCATCTTCTTTTCCTTTTTCTTTTCTTCGTTTTCTTCTTCCTCTTCTTCTTCTCCATCTTCTTCTTCTTCTTCTTCTTTTTCTTCTTTTTCTTCTTCTTCTTCTTCATCATCTTCGTCATCTTCATTTTCTTTGTGTTACTGTAAATATAAGGATAAGTTACGTTATTTTAATCAACTACCTTTTATTATTCTAGTCCCCAATAATAATAATAATAATAATAATAATAATAATAATAATAATAATAATAATAATAATAATAAAAACGACAACAATGCATCACTAACATTCCTCTCTCTTTTAATTACAGGTGAGCTTCTGTGCTGTCCAGGTAACCGTGACGTGAGAGAGAGAGAGAGAGAGATTGTTATTGTTGATCTTGGTGGTTATTTTTCATTCTTTCCTTCTCTTTGCGTTCCTTCCTCCTTGCTTCCTTCCCTCCTTCCTTCCTTCCTTCTTTCTTTTCCTTCCCCTTTTCCTTCCTTTTTTGCCTTCCTTTCTTCCTCTATGATGCTGCAGAGAGAGAGAGGGGGGTGGGGGGTGGGGGGGGGGCGGGGATCAACATGTTACGGACGTGCTCAGCGCCACACCCTCGCGTCCTGAGCCTCGTCGGGAAGAGTGTGTGAATATGACGAGTCTTTGGCACGGATCAGCGGAAGAGGGGGCGAGACGGGCTATTTGTGACCCTCCTCTTTTTCCTCCTCCTCTTCCTCCTCCTCCTCCTCTTCCTCCTCCTCCTCCTCTTTCTCATCCTCTTCTTTCTCCATCTCCTCCTCATCTTCTTTATCTTCATCTTTTTTTTTTGCTTTCTTTCTCTTCATCCTTCTCCATCTTCGTCTTTTTTTTTCTTTTTTTCTTTTATGTTCCTCCCTGTTTTCCCTCTTTCTCTCTCTCTCTCTCTCTCTCTCTCTCTCTCTCTCTCTCTCTCTCTCTCTCTCTCTCTCTCTCTCTCTCTCTCTCTCTCTCTCTCTCTCTCTCTCTCTCTCTCTCTCTCTCTCTCTCTCTCTCTCTCTCTCTCTCTTCTTTTTTGGTTGCCCTTTTTCTTGTTTTTCTCTTCTCCTTCCTCCTCCTCCTCCTCCTCTTCCCCATCCTCTTCTTTCTCCATTTCCTCCTCTTCTTTATCTTCATCTTTTTTTGCTTTCTCTTCATTTTTCTCCATCTTCTTTTTTTTTTTTTTGCTTTTTTTGCTTCTATGTTCCTCCCTGTTTCCCTCTCTCTCTCTCTCTCTCTCTCTCTCTCTCTCTCTCTCTCTCTCTCTCTCTCTCTCTCTCTCTCTCTCTCTCTCTCTCTCTCTCTCTCTCTCTCTCTCTCTCTCTCTCTCTCTCTCTCTCTCTCTCTCTCTCTCTCTCTCTCTCTCTCTCTCTCTCTCTCTCTCTCTCTCTCTCTCTCTCTCTCTCTCTCTCTCTCTCTCTCTCTCTCTCTCTCTCTCTCTCTCTCTTTTTTTTTCTTTGGTTGTTCTTTTTCTTGTTTTTCCTCCTCCTCTTTCTCCTCCTCCTCTTCTTCTTCCTTCTCTTCCTCCTCCTCTTCTTCATCCTTCTCTTCTTTGTCTTATTATTATTAACATTTTCATTACGGTTATATTATTTTGCTTCTCTGTACTTCCTCCTTCCCATATTTGTTCCTCTTTCTTCTCCTTCATTTCTTTCTTTTTCTCCTATATCTTGATTGTTCCTCCTCCTCCTATTCTCCTCCTTCCTCTCCTCCTCCTCCTCTTTATCTTTTCCTCCTCTTTTTCTTATTGTTATTTTCATTATCACTTTCTCTTTATCCTCCTCCTAAATTTTTCCTCTCTTTTTTCTCTTCCTTCCGTTTCTCTTCCTCCTTTTTCCTTGTTTGTTTTTTTATTTTTTATTTGTTTTCTTTTGTCTGATTATAGCAAAGTAACATTCCTCTCGTGTGTGTGTGTGTGTGTGTGTGTGTGTGTGTGTGTGTGTGTGTGTGTTTGTGTGTGTGTGTGTGTGTGTGTGTGTCTCTCTCTCTCTCTCTCTCTCTCTCTCTCTCTCTCTCTCTCTCTCTCTCTCTCTCTCTCTCTCTCTCTCTCTCTCTCTCTCTCTCTCTCTCTCTCTCTCTCTCTCTCTCTCTCTCTCTCTCTCTCATCCCCTTTCGTTTTTTTCTCTAACATTCCTCATCCCCATCTTCCAGCTGTCTCCTCCTCCTCCTCCTCCTCCTCCTCCTTCTCTTCCTCCTCCTTCTCCTCCTCCTCCTCTTCTCTGCAGGGGAGGAAGTTGTGGAAAGTATGGATGGGAAGTGATCATTTTCCTCCCCTTCCTCCCTTCTTCCTTCTCTTTCTTTCTCTCTCCTTCTCTTCCCTCCTTCCCCTCTCTCTCTCTCTCTCTCTCTCTCTCTCTCTCTCTCTCTCTCTCTCTCTCTCTCTCTCTCTCTCTCTCTCTCTCTCTCTCTCTCTCTCTCTCTCTCTCTCTCTCTCTCTCTCTCTCTCTCTCTCTCTCTCTCCTTCTTTTTCCTCCCTCCTCCCCTTCCTCCTCGTTCTTTCTCTTTCTCTCTCTCCTTCTCTTCCTTCTCTCCTCCCCTTCCTCTTCACCTTTTTTCTCTTATTCTTTCCTTTCGTAAGTTCCTCATATCTCCTCCACTTTCTGACTTTTTTCTTTCCCTTACTTTTTTCCCTTTTTTTCCCTTCATTCCCTTACCCCAATGCACTTCCTCCCTTCCTCTCCCTTTTTTATTTCCTGACTCGCCTTCACATTTTTCTCCCTTCTCCCTCTCTCTCCCTCTCCCATACTCCTTCCTTCCTCTACTTCCTTTTTACCTCCTTCCCTTCCCTCCACTCTCTCCCTCTCATCCTCTCATCCTCCCTCCCTTCCCTCCCCTCTCTCCCTCTCATCCTCCCTCCCTCTCCCTTCGCTCTTTACCTCCCTCCCTTCCTACCTGTCTCCCTCCCTCCCAGCATCCTACATCCTCCCTTCCACTTCCTTCCGTTCCCTTGGGTGGGCGTGGCGTGGGTGGCGTAATGGTTTGAGATGTGACTGGTTTTATCATGGTCAAGGTTCGACTCCTAATCTAGACGCCAGGATGTGTTATTGCTGTTGTTGTTGTTGTTGATGATGATGATGATTGTGATGGTATATTTTCCTTCCTCTTTACGTCCTTCCTTTCTTCCTTCATTCCCTTCCTTCCTTCCCTTCTACTTTCCTTCCTCTCCATTTTTTTTATTTTCTTCCTTCCTTTTCCTTTCCTTTTTCTTCATTTCTTCTTTGCTACACTCCTTTCTCCTTTCATCTCCTCTTACCTTCCCTCCTTCCTTGCGACCCTTTTCCTTTTTTCCTTCCTTCCTTCAGTCCATGGTTCCTACACTCCCTTCCTTCATTCCTGTAATCCCTCCTTCCTCCCTTCCTGTCCTTCCTATCCCTTTCCTTCCTACCTATCTTCCTTTCCCCTTTGCTGTAATTCCTCAATCCTTTCCTCTCTTTTTCCTTCCTTTACTCCTTCCATCCTTCTTCCCATCATATCCTTCCTCCCTTCCATTCATCCATCATTCTCTCCTTCCCTCCCTCCCTTCCTGCCATCCTTCCTATCCGTTTCCTTCCTACCTATCTTCTTTTCCCCTTTGCTGTAACTCCTCAATCCTTTCCTCTTTCTTCCCTTCCTTTGCTCCTTCCATCCTTCCTCCCTTCCATTCATCCATCATTCCCTCCTTGCCTCCCTCCCTTCCTCCCTCCTGACGCAGCGGTACATGTCGTGACTCGTCTCGTGACTCCCGCGGCTCTAATGGTCCTGGTCTGCACCCCCGAAGCCTTACCTGGGCTGATTAGTGACAGGTGCTGCGCCAGGTGTACCTCCAATCGCCCTCCTTCCTTCCTCTCCTTCCTCACTTCCTCTCTTCCTCCTTCCCGCCAATTCACTTCCTCTCTCTCTCTCTCTCTCGTTTCCTCTCTCAAATTGATCTCTTTTATGATTCATTCTTCATCTCAACGTTGTTTTTTTCTCTTTTTCTCTTCGTTCTTTCCTTCATCGACAAGTTCATTTAGTTATTCATTATTTCATTCATTTATTATTTCTTTTTGGTTTTCCTCTGTGCAACGAACTTCAACCATTCCTTTAATTTTTTTTTTCTTTTGTCTCCTTTCATCAGCCATTATTATCTCGTTTCCTTCCTCCCTTTCTCTATTTTTTCTTTCTTTCCTTTTTGTTTGTTTTTTTGTCTGTCTGTCGTCCCCCCGTCTGTCTCTGTCTGTCTCCCTACCCGTTACCCGTTACCAAGCATTTTTTTTTGGCTCTGTTTAAATCTTCTGTCTGTCTGTCCATCTCTCTCTCTCTCTCTCTCTCTCTCTCTCTCTCTCTCTCTCTCTCTCTCTCTCTCTCTCTCTCTCTCTCTCTCTCTCTCTCTCTCTCTCTCTCTCTCTCTCTCTCTCTCTCTAAAGGTGAAGTAAAGTCCCTCCATTCATTTGTATCTCGTTGGATCACCTCCAAAATGAGAGAGAGAGAAATACAGAGGTGACACAGGGGAGGGTGGGGGAGGTTCATTAACGATTCAGTACTCTATACAGGACTAAATTCTTTTTGGAGGTATTAGCATCGTATATTATCATCCGCTTACTCCCATTACGAGAGAGAGAGAGAGAGAGAGAGAGAGAGAGAGAGAGAGAGAGAGGGGCAGGGTCGGTAAATATAGGGGATGCTATGGTGAGCGAGAGGGGGAGGGGATATTTTTACTCTCTCTCTCTCTCTCTCTCTCTCTCTCTCTCTCTCTCTCTCTCTCTCTCTCTCTCTCTCTCTCTCTCTCTCTCTCTCTCTCTCTCTCTCTCTCTCTCTCTCTCTTTTTTTTTTTTTCTCTCTCTCTCTCTCTCTCTCTCTCTCTCTCTCTCTCTCTCTCTCTCTCTCTCTCTCTCTCTCTCTCTCTCTCTCTCTCTCTCTCTCTCTCTCTCTCTCTCTCTCTCTCTCTCTCTCTCTCTCTCTCTCTCTCTCTCTCTCTCTCTCTCTCTCTCTCTCTCTCTCTCTCTCTCTCTCTCTCTCTCTCTCTCTCTCTCTCTCTCTCTCTCTCTCTCTCTCTCTCTCGTTGGGCGTGTGTGCACAAGTTGTCATCCTTGAATACTACCCACGTAAGACCGAGAGAGAGAGAAGAACAGAACCTTCTTAAGTGTCTGTAACTCGGTCCTAAGGGGGAACAGGTCTCCCTTATTCTCCCCCTCCCCCCTTTTCTACCCCCTTCCTCCCCCCTTCCACCCTCCTCCTCCCCCTTCTCCTCCCCTTTCCATCAACCCCTTAATCTGCTTTTCCTGTGTAACCTCACAAGCCATGGTTCACCTCTCTCTCTCTCTCTCTCTCTCTCTCTCTCTCTCTCTCTCTCTCTCTCTCTCTCTCTCTCTCTCTCGCTCTCGTTTAAAAACCCATATCTCTTAAATTTATACGTTTTTACTTTTTTATCCTCTCTTAATCTCTATATCTATCCATTTATTTATCTATCTATCTGTCTGTCTACCCTATATCTTTAATTTAACGTTTACTTTACTTTTTCATTCTCTCTCTCTCTCTCTCTCTCTCTCTCTCTCTCTCTCTCTCTCTCTCTCTCTCTCTCTCTCTCTCTCTCTCTCTCTCTCTCTCTCTCTCTCTCTCTCTCTCTCTCTCTCTCTCGCAGCATCCATTATTAGCCCTCCTTCCATGTTGCTTCTGTGCTCGTTATTACCATCTCCATCATTATTACATCGCCTTGGGTAATATCAGGGCGGCGGGAATGCGGCAAAGTAATATATACGTGTGTGAGGGAGCGGTGAGATGAGGTGGAATATTACGTCTGACTAAATATTGCGTGGGTGGAACCGTGGTAGGAGAAAGATGAAAGAGATATGGGAGGAGAAAAACGCATCCGGATAAATAATATGAAGAGAAGAAGAGGAGAAGAGAGAGAGAAAGAGGAAGAGGAGAAATAGGAGGAAGCGAACTGTTGGTAGGAAAAAGAATGGAAGAATGGACTAAAAATACATATACATAAGGAAGAAAAGGAGAAGTGAGAAAGGAAGGAGGAGGAGGAGGAAGAAGTAGAGAGTCGTTGGGAAGCTAAAAAGAAGGATAGCGATAAATACATAAGGAAGAAAAGGGGAAGTGTGAAAGAAGGGAGGAGGAGGAAGAGGGAAATTGAGAGTCGTCGGTAGGAAAAAGAATAAGAAGTAATGGAAAAGGAAAAAAAGTCATCCTGTGAATATATAAGCTGAGGAAGAGAGGAATAAGAAGGAGGAAGAGGAGGAAGGTAGGTAAAGGAGTTGAAAGAGAAAAGAGGAAATTTAGGAGATTAAGAAGGATTAAGAAGATTTTGGAGGAAAAGAAGATGTAGAAAGAAAGAAAGGAAAGTTTAGTAGGAATCTTTATAAAAATGGAGAGGAAAGAAAGTTGGAGAAGTAAAAGAAAATGAAGATGGAAGAGGAAGAAGAAAAAATAGATAAGAAAGCAGAGGAACTAATATTTGTGAGAGAAAAAGAAAACAGGAGGGAAAAGAGGGGAAAGTTGTGAACGATACGGAAAAAACGAAGAGGATAAGAAGGAGAAAAGTAAAAACAAGGAAAACAATTGATTATCTTAGTTAAGGAAAAAGAAAACAGGAAGAAAAGTAGAAGAGAAAACGGAAGATGAGAACATGGAGGAGGATGTGGAGGAAGAAGAGGAGGAGAAAAGTAAAAAAAAAAAAAAAGGAAAACTTAAGAGTAAATAATGTTGGTGAGGGAAGAAAATACAAGAGAAAAGAAGGAAGATGAGAGATGAGTGCAACGAGGAGGAGGAGGAGGAGGAGGAGGTGAAAAAGGACAAAAAAAAAAAGAAGAAAAAGAAGGAGGAGGAGCACAAACTATATGAGAGGAAGTTTCAGCGAAGTGAAGTGGAAATATTGCTTGAAGTTTATATTACTTTGAGAAAATACTGGGGAAATTTAGTGCTATTCTTTCGAGGAGGATATTGGCGGGGCTTAAAGTTTCTCCGGAGGAATAGCGATCGGCGTGATATTGCTCCTGACGGCGTTGTGTTAGTCTGTATCGTGTGCTGACGGGAGGGATTTCGCGGTGGTGGAATGGTAGTGTGCAAGGTTGTGTGTGGTTGAGTGTGCTTGAGGAACCTTGGTAGCGTGAGAGAATGAGGTGAAGGGTAACGGAAAACGAACAATGATATACCAAGAAGAAAAGACGAAAAGGGAGTGAAAAAAACAGAAAAAAGTAACAAACAGAAAAATAACGGAAGAAGAACAACTATTAAATTAGAAGAAAAGACGAAAACGGAGTGAAAAAACAAAATAAAAGTAACAAACAGAAAATAATAGAAAAATAACGGAAGAAGAACAACGATTGAACTTGACGAAAAGAAAAAATGGAGTGAAAAAAAATAACAAACAGAAACGTAAAATAAAAACAAAAATAAAATATTGCAAAGAAGGAAACGAAGATAAAATTATGACTGAGGCGAAAAAGAATGAAAGAACAAAAAGAAAGAGAATGTTAGTGTAATAAGGGAATGATTAGGTATGAAACGAAGTAAAAAAAAAAAAAACTAAAACTCAAAGCAATAGAGATGAGACAGGAAGAAAATACGCAAAAGAAGAAAAAAGAGAAAAAATATGATTAGAAACAGTTAAGAAGATAAATATGATACAGAATAGAGTATGTGAAGTATGTAGTATGAAGTATGTGAAAATTAGATATGAAAGATTGCAAAAAAGAATATAAGTCAAGTAAACAACAAGAAAATAAGTATGAAATAAATAGCTCCTGTCTTTGAACCTCATCTATGCTGTTCGCCGCCTGTCTCTCCTTGGTAGCATCTCCATACCTCTCTTCTTTCCTCTTTCCTCTTATGCTTTTGGTCTCCTCTCTCCTTTCCTCTTTTGTCACTTTCTACCATGCTCTCTTCTCTTCCCTTTGTGTGCCTCCTAGCTTGCTCTCTTCATTTTCTTCTCTTCCCCTTGTGCTCTTCTAAACTTGCTTCTTCAATTGGTCTTTTCTCTCCTCTCCTCTCCTCTTTCTCGTCTTAATTTGCCATCTTGATCTTTTCTCTCCTCTTCAATATACTCTTCATTAGCTTGTTCTCTTAACTGATCTTCTCTCTCCTTTCTCTCTTCCCCTTTCTCTCCTCTTCACAAACTTCTTAGCTGGTTTCTTCTCTTAATCTTTCACTCCTCTCCCCTTTCTCCTCTTCGTAGCGTGCTCTCCTCTCTCTCTCTCTCTCTCTCTCTCTCTCTCTCTCTCTCTCTCTCTCTCTCTCTCTCTCTCTCTCTCTCTCTCTCTCTCTCTCTCTCTCTCTCTCTCTCTCTCTCTCTCTCTCTCTCTCTCTCTCTCTCTCTCTCTCTCTCTCTCTCTTTTCTCTTCTCTCTCCTTTAACCTTTAAGTCTCGCTCCTCCCTCCTCTCCTCTTCATGCATTTCTTTACTTTCTTCTCTTGATCGTCTCGTCTCTTCTTTTTTCTCCACTTATGAGTTTCCTCTCCTAATATTTTCTCTCCTCTCTCTCCTCTTAATTTCCTCTCTATTTTTTCTCCTCTCCTCTTTGGGCACTTCTCAGCTCGCTTCCTCTGTTGATCTTTTCTCTCCTCTTCTCTTTGTTCTCTTCTTACTCGTACTTTGCTCTCTTGGTCTTTCTCTCCTCTTCTCTTTACACTTCTTGGCTTTTCCCTAATTTTTTCTCTTCGTTTTGCACTTTTTTTTCGGTATTTTCTCTCCTCATTTTGTACACTTCTTAGTTTCATCTCTTGCCCTTTCTCTCCTCTCCTCTTTCTCTATTTCGTATCTTGCTCTTTCAGTCTTTTCTCCTCTTTCTCTCTCTCTCTCCTCTTAAATTTTTCCTCCCCCTTATTTTTTCGATATTTTCTCCTCATTTTATTCATTTCTTAGTTTCAATTCTTGCCCTTTCTCTCCTTTCCTCTTTCTCCACTTTTTATCTTACCCTTTCAGTCTTTTCTCTCTCTCTCTCTCTCTCTCTCTCTCTCTCTCTCTCTCTCTCTCTCTCTCTCTCTCTCTCTCTCTCTCTCTCTCTCTCTCTCTCTCTCTCTCTCTCTCTCTCTCTCTCTCTCTCTCTCTCTCTCTCTCTCTCTCTCTCTCTCTCTCTCTCTCTAGCTCTCTCCCTCTTAAATATTTCCTCCCCTCTCTTCTCTCACTTTCCTCTCTTGATCGTCTTTCTCTTCTCCCTCTTCGTGCGCTTCTTAACTTGCTCTCTCGATCTTTTGTGAGGCGCCAAGTTCCTCGAGCCATACCTTCCCAAATCATGCGAGGTAATAAGATGTAAAGTAATAACCAAAGGAAATATTACCGAGGCAGCATTCCTGGTGGCTTGTATATTACCTAGGGGGAATATTACAAAGAGGGGAACGATATTACTATGCCTCTGCTTCCTTTATGTGGTCCCTCTCTCTCTCTCTCTCTCTCTCTCTCTCTCTCTCTCTCTCTCTCTCTCTCTCTCTCTCTCTCTCTCTCTCTCTCTCTTGCTCGCTCGCTCGCTCCCTCGCTCAATAATTCCATATTGATTCTTTCCTCCCCCTCAGACACGTTCTCTCTCTCTCTCTCTCTCTCTCTCTCTCTCTCTCTCTCTCTCTCTCTCTCTCTCTCTCTCTCTCTCTCTCTCTCTCTCTCTCTCTCTCTCTCTCTCGCCAGTCTAAACTTAACCAAAAACATCATCCCCCGGCACAAGGGAGAGAGGGGGGCGTTCAACAAAGCCGCTGTCCCCTCCAATCCCCTCTCTCTTCCTTCCCTCCTCCTCCTCCTCCTCCTCCTCCTCCCCCTTTGCCAGACATGAGGTGCTGTGTGTTTTGGTGACGTCATGTTTTTCTCTTTCCTCTTTTTTTCCTCATACGTAAAATTTTCCTTTTTTTTCTTTAGTCTGCGATGCATTTTTTTCTCCCATTTTCTTTTGATGGTCTTTTGTTTTTAATCTAATCTCGACGTCTTGTATTTTTAAGCTGGTGATGTTTGTTTTCTTTCTTATTTGTTTGTTTTATTGTTTTCTTCTTTTGTTTTGTTGTTATGTTTGTTTGTCTTGTTGTTTTCTTTATTTCTGTTATTGTTTTGTTTTTAGTTTTAAGTTTATCTCGACCTTCTCTTTTTTTCTTATTTTCTCTTTTTTTTTCTTTCTTAATATTTGTTTTCTTTTTTCTTTGTTTCATCATGTTTATCTTTTTGTTATTGTTGTTTTCCTTGTTCCTCATTCGCATTTCTTCTTTTTCTTTGTTTTATTGTTTATTAATATTTTTTGTCGCTTTCCTTTTTTTCTGATTTCTTTCTTTCCTATTTCTTTAATCTTTTCTCGTTATTTTTGTTTATATTTGTTTTCGCTGTTTCTCATTCCCATTTGTATTTATTTTCTTATTCTCCCATCTTCTATTCTTTGTTTATCTTTTGTTGTTGTCGTTGTTTTCCATTTCCATTTGTATTTATATTTTCCTTCTATTCTTTGCTTATCTTTTGTTGTTGTCGTTGTTTTCCATTCCCATTTCTATTTATATTTTCCTTCTATTGTTTGTTTATCTTTTGTTGTTGTCGTTGTTTCTGATTCGCAAGACGTTTGGGTGA
>NC_066546.1:7935488-8005488 GCF_024679095.1 Eriocheir sinensis | reverse complement strand
ACGCTTTCCCTCCCTCCCCTCTTCCCTCCCTCCTTAACTGCCCTATCTCTCTCCCTCCCTCCCTCCTTCCCTCTCTCTCTCTCCTCTCCCTCACTCCTTCGTCTCTCCATGATAATTGAGGGGAGTGAGTCATAGGGAGGGAGAGAGGGAAGGAAGGAGGGAGGAAAGAAGAAAGGGAAGGAGGCAGAGAGAGGGAGAGAATGAATAGTGTGGAGAGGTTGGATGCTGATAATTATGTGACGAGAGAGATAATCCATGCAGTTCTCTCACACAAGGATCGTTCTTGAGAGGAGGGAGAGAAGGAGGGAGAAAAGAAGGGTGCATGGAGAGAGAGAGAGAGAGAGAGAGACTTGTGCATAATTTCGTCAACATATCAACGCAGTCACCCTTGAAATTTCCCCAGGTAATAAATTTAGGCTCAATAACGTGTAGGCGTGTTAGGCTTAGAAGTGAGAATGGTGCGCTGTGATTGGCTGTTTGCCCGGCGCGCCCCGACCAATCACCTTTAAGCACCGCCGGAGCTCAGTAACAAACCTTTTCTTCGGAACAGTAATTGAAGCTTCGTTATGCTGGATTTTGTTTGTTTGTAGTTTATGACGTTGGTGTTTGTTTTGTTTATGGTGTCGTTATGTTGGTCTTATTTTCTTTTTTTCTTTTTTTTTTTACAGCAAAGGAAACAGCTCAAGGGTAAAAAAAAAAATAGAAAACAATAATGAAAATAAGCCCGCTCGTATGCGTTGTTGTTGTTTTTGTTTTGTTCGTCTTTTTCTTGTTTGCTGTTGTTTATGTTGATTTTCTTGTGATTTTTTTTTATGTTGATTTTGTTAGTGATTCTGCTTTGTAAATTCTTTCGTGTGTGTGATTTTTATTTATATATTTATTTGCTTGTTTGTTTATTTATTGCTTTTCACGGCTTTAAGTAAAAATAACGAACGCTACATATCAATCACTATAAAAACGAGGGGGAAAAAAGCGCTACATTCAACACCGCTATAGAAAAGTAATGAAGGCGCTACATTTCACACAAATAAAAAAAAAATAACAACAGCATTTCACAGTTATAAAAAAAAAAAAAAAAAATTCACATACTTTAAAAACTAAGAAAAAAAATAAGTAAACAAAAAAAAATCTGCTTCTTATAATAGTCCTCCCACCAAACGGCATCACACGGGACAGTCACACACGGTAACTCACAGGTGTTTGTTGAGCTGCGCCTGGCCCCTGTGCGCATCTCCATCTCCTTAATGTAAAAGCGCAGAATATTAGCTTTTTATCGCCCACACAAATGATTTTTTTTTTTATATTAATGGTAGGCGTTTGTTGAGCTGCGCCTGGCCTCTGTGCTCACCTTCGTCTCCTTAATGTAAAAGCGCAGAATATTAGCTTTTTTATCGCCCACACAAATGATTTTTTTTTAATATTAATGGTAGGCGTTTGTTGAGCTGCGCCTGGCCCCTGTGCTCATCTTCGTTTCCTTAATGTAATGGCGCAGAATATCGGGTTTTTATCGCCCACACATGATTTTTTTTTTATATATTTATATAATGTGAATGGTAGGTGTTGGTTGAGCTGCACCTGGCCCCTGTGACCATCTCTGTCTCCGTGATGTAAGAGCGCATAATATCAGGTTTTTATCGTACACATATGATTTTTTTTTTTTTACATTACATTACATTACAGTGTTTTTAGCTTCAGTATTTGTATAATCAAGTATTTTTATCCTTCGCCCAACGTGCATAATAATGGAGCGTTATTTTGGGGTCATGAATCTAGAATGAAAAAAAACGCCGATGATATTACTTATTAAATCCCGTAAATTGCGTATGAACGTGTTTTTTTTCTTTCCCTTTTTGCTCATTATAACTTTATTGCTTAATTATATACGTCCCTGTTGAACACTTATCAGCCCTGCACACACACACACACACACACACACACACACACACACACACACACACACACACACACACACACACCTGCACTTAGGAACATTCATTAGTCATTCTCCTGTTATATACGCCCACACCCGCCCCCCAACCCGCCCCCTCTCTCTCTCTCTCTCTCTCTCTCTCTCTCTCTCTCTCTCTCTCTCTCTCTCTCTCTCTCTCTCTCTCTCTCTCTCTCTCTCTCTCTCTCTCTCTCTCTCTCTCTCTCTCTCACACACACAGAGAGAGAGAGAGAGAGACACACACACACACAGAGAGAGAGAGAGAGAGAGAGGAACCCACGCATTAGGCTCCGTTGTCTATTAAATCACATGAGCAATATCCATCATTTAGGGGGGAGAGAGAGAGAGAGAGAGAGAGAGAGAGAGAGAGAGAGAGAGAGAGAGAGATAATTGATTGATTGAGGTTTAAGGTGGAGCAACAACAAAGATTATTGCCGCCGCCGGCGAGAGAGAGAGAGAGAGAGAGAGAGAGAGAGAGAGAGAGAGAGAGAGCACCGAAAATTGAATAAAATCTAAAGCTACTGTAACATAATAAAGGAAATTCCGGCGTACTCATCTTCCTCTTCCTCTTCCTCCTCCTCCTCTTCTTCCTCTTCTTTTTCCATCTCCTCCTCCTCCTCCTCCTATCACACACACGATAACACAACAGGGTTCACGTATCTTGATCCAGTTCACCTGATTTTTGTTTCTATCTTATCTTTCCAAGACGCTAAAAAAAAACGCTGACCAAGAGAGAGGAAAATGGCTGGCGTTCACCTGTCTGTCTACCTGTCTGTTTGCCTGTCTGTTTGTCTGTCCGTTTAATTTCAGCCACGTCCGTCAGATTTTCCCCGAACCAGTGTGTGTGTGTGTGTGTGTGTAAAGCTTTTTGATGGGTGGACGATTCGAACACGAGCGATTGGATCTGATAACCGATAACACGTAATCAGTTTTATTTTATCTGTGAATGGCGAACACAACACTTGACACACACACACACACACACACACACACAGATATACACACTCTCACTCTCCTCACAATTCATTCAGTCTGCAACACACTCCTGAAACGCACACACACGCACACACGAACGCAAGCACACACACGCACACACGCACGCAAGCACACAAACAACAACAACAACAACGACGACAGCTTCAAAACTACCTCGATCGCGTTCTAATTGAAAAAAAAACGCACTAAGAACTGAAAGAAGAATACCAACACCCTTGAATCAGTTTCGAAACACCTCTCTAATGTGTTGTGACGCCCCGAAGCAGTTTAGGCTGTGAGAACCATGGGGTGTATCTGTGCAAGGGAGTGCCTGTGTACGAGCGTGGCCTAGGCGCTGAAGTAAGCAGTCTGTGTGTCTCCGCGCTCTCCTGCTGGTCTTATATGCTGAGTTTTCGCTGACGAGGATCCGTATTGGCTAGCTGATCCTTCTGATGTGATTTGAAACTGTGAGAATCGAATTGGAAGTGACTAATGATAGTGATTTCTTTTTCACGGTAAATTAAACATCTCAAGGGCAATAAACAGAGAAAAAGCAAAGAGCCCGCTAATCGCTGCTCCTGTAAAAGTAGTTATGAGGTCGCTAGGAAAGTTATACCCGTAAGGAGTGATTATAGAAAGTGATAGCGAGAAAATAGTTGTAAAATTAGTTGGAAAATGTAATGAAAGTGACAGTTCCAGTAACGATATGATTTAAGTGCTCTTCGAAGTTAAAATAATAATGATGGTAGTAATAATAACCATCATTAACTTCAGGATGTAAATTCATGTTATAATTGAAGTTAGATAAAAACTTCTCACTGACGATTTAACTAATGCAAACAAACTAAAAGAGAATAAGAAATCTAATAGTCGTTCGTTTTCTCTATTCCTGTCTTTCCGTGCAGTTGAGAATTCTGACTTTGAAGAGTAAAGAAAGCACAATGTCGGGAGAAGTAGATTTGGGTGAATACGTGAACTGTTGATGACATACAAACGTTTCTTGAGCTTTGAGTGACATAAACGTTTCTTGATCTATGTGTTAAAAACGTTTCTTGATCTGTGAGTCTTACAAACGTTTCTTGATCTGTGAGTGTTACAAACGTGTCTTGATCTGTGAGTCTTACAAACGTTTCTTGTTCTGTGAGTGTTACAAACGTTTCTTGATCTGTGTGTTAAAAACGTGTCTTGATCTGTGAGTCTTACAAACGTTTCTTGATCTGTGAGTGTTACAAACGTTTATTGTTCTGTGAGTGTTACAAACGTTTCTTGTTCTGTGAGTGTTATAAACGCTTCTTGATCTGTGTTAAAAAAGTTCCTTGAGCTGTGAGTGACTTCCTGCACCAGCCATTTCCCTCTCGAAGTCAATTGCGTCGCTTAAAGAAAAAATGAAAAGCGCGAAGAGGAACGGAGCTTCGAAGACGACCACGTTAACTTCGCTACGGTAAGACCCGGATATAGCGGAGTGCCATAACGTGAGGCGGATATGCGTTTCTCTTCCCCTCTTTCGCGCTCCCTTCCTTCCTTTCTTTCCCTCCCTTCTTTCCTCCCTTTTTTTCCTTCCCTTTTCTCCCTTCCCTCTCGTTCCCTCTCTCCTTTCTTTCCCTCTCTCCTTCTCTTCTTCATTTTCTCCCCTCCCTCTGTCCTTCCTCCCTCTTGCCTTCCCTTCCCTCCTTCCCTTCCGTTCCTCCATCACCTCCGTCCCTCCATTTCCTCCCTCCTTTCCTTCCCTTCCTTTTCCCTTCCCTCCCTTTCCCTTCTTTCCTCCCTTTCCCTCCCCTAACCTTCCCTACCCTCTCCTTCCCTTCTCCTTCCCTCTCCTACCTTCCTTCTCTCCTTCCTTCTCGTTCCCTCAGTCCCCACAACTTCTCAAGGGTCACTAAAGAAAAGGAAGGAAGGGATGCACTTAAGGGGAAGGAAACGGCTCGAGAAAAGGGAGTGTTTTAGCCTTTTAAAAGTTGTCTCCCTGCGTCCATTAGTAGCCTCCTAAAACTGGGCTATGGATCGCTTGAAAAACTCATCCGCTCGCTTCTTTAATATTTTCTTACTATTTGTTTTCTTGGTTTTTTTTTTTTTTTTTTTATTTGGTTTTATTTTCGGAGTTTTTTTTTTATCTTGTCACTTGTTTTTATTTGTTTTTTGTTCTTCCTTGTAAAACGACTCTGGATCTCTTCTTTTAAAACTTATCCTTCCGTTTCTTTAATATTTTCTTACTATTTATGTTGTTTTTATTATTTGTTTTTATTTTCCGATTTTTTTTTTATCTTGTCACTTATTTTTATTTGCTTTTTATTATTCCTTGTAAAACTGGGCTCTGGATATCTCTTAAAACGCATCCTTCCGCTTTTTTATATATTTTTGCTCTTGTTTTTATTCTTTGCTTTTATTTCCTGCCGCTTTTTACTTTTATTTTTATATCTTCCTTGTAAAGCTGGACTCTAGATCTCTCTTAAAACTCCTCCTCCCGCTTCTTTAATATTTTTCTTTTTTTTATTCTTTGCCTCTATTTTCTGAGGCTTTTTTTTTTTCTTTTTTTTCTTCCGTGTAAAACTGAGCTATGGTTCTTCTGAAAACTCACCCTCCCGCTTCTTTCATATTTTCTTACTGTGTTTGTTCTTTTATTTCTTCCTTGCTTTTATTTTCTGACGTTTTTGATCACCACAAGTTCCGCTAAAACAACTTAAATTACGTCTGAATTAACACTTTCCATTAAAATACGTCTGAATTAACACTTTCCATTAAAATACGTCTGAATTAACACTTTCCATTAAATTACGTCTCAATTAACACTTTCCATTTAGTTCTTCTCCCTTTAAAGTGACGTCTCTAAACATCATATTACTGACCCTTACCTTATTTTTCCATTACCTTGTTTTTCCCTTACCTTGTTTTTCCCTTACCTTATTTTTCCCTTACCTTATTTTTCCCTTACCTTATTTTTCCCTTACCTTATTTTTCCCTTACCTTATTTTTCCCTTACCTTATTTTTCCCTTTCCTTATTTTTCCCTTTCCTTATTTTTCCCTTACCTTATTTTTCTCTTACCTTATTTTTCCCTTACCTTATTTTTCCCTTTCCTTATTTTTCCCTTTCCTTATTTTTCCCTTTCCTTATTTTTCCCTTTCCTTATTTTTCCCTTTCCTTATTTTTCCCTTACCTTATTTTTCCCTTTCCTTATTTTTCCCTTTCCTTATTTTTTCCTTTCCTTATTTTTCCCTTACCTTATTTTTTCCCTTACCTTATTTTTCCCTTACCTTATTTTTCCCTTACCTTATTTTTCCCTTACCTTATTTTTCCCTTACCTTATTTTTCCCTTACTTTATTTTTCCCTTTCCTTATTTTTCCCTTACCTTATTTTTCCCTTACCTTATTTTTCCCTTTCCTTATTTTTCTCTTACCTTATTTTTCTCTTGCCTTATTTTTCTCTTGCCTTATTTTTCCCTTACCTTATTTTTCCCTTTCCTTATTTTTCTCTTACCTTATTTTTCTCTTGCCTTATTTTTCCCTTACCTTGTTTTTCCCTTTCCTTATTTTTCCCTTACCTTATTTTTCCCTTTCCTTATTTTTCCCTTACCTTATTTTTCCCTTTCCTTATTTTTCTCTTACCTTATTTTTCTCTTGCCTTATTTTTCCCTTACCTTATTTTTCCCTTACCTTATTTTTCCCTTACCTTATTTTACTTTTAATCATATCACTGAACTACTTTTCATAATGCTATCTCGTTCATTTTTCCTTTATTTTCACGTTTCCAGACATCAAATGACTAACCTTTACCTTACCTTACTTAATTAACTTTTGCCTTTACCTTGCTTTACCTCTGTCTTTACCTTCACTTTTCCTTAATTCTACTTTTACGTCTACTTTACTTTCGTCTTTACCTCCACTTTCCCTTAATTCTACTTTTACCTCTACTTAACTGTTGTCTTTACCTTCACTTTCACTTAATTATACTTTCAGCTCTACTTTAATTTTGTCTTTATCTTCACTTTCCCTTAATTCTACTTTTACCTCTACTTTACTTCTGTTTTTACCTTAAATTTCCCTTAATTATACTTTTACTTTTCTTTACTTCTGTGTCTTTACCTTCAAGTTACCTTTCTATTTTTACCTTCATCTTAATTTTCTTGTCTTTACCTTACTTTACCTATAACCTTGCCTTATTTTTCTTTTACATTTACCTTACTATTTTTTTATCTTTACTTTCCCTTTGTTATCTTTATTTCATTAGCTCTTTACTTTACTTTCCCTTTATCATCTTTATTTCCGTAGCTCTTCAGTAACGCCAAGTCTTCAACACGACTCCGAGCCAGCATTCCGCCCTCACCCATGACCTAACATCCCCGCCTCTCACCTTTAAGAGCCCGTCCACTATTTATCATCTCGCCCACTTATGAACACAACTTTTCGGTGCTTTATCTTACTCGTCCACGCATATAATTCCGTCCTTGTCGCTTTAAATAGAAGCTTCTCGTCGGATATTCTTCCCATGTGTGTCCCTGAGCTAAACTAACCAACCTCTTTTTGGCTTTTACAACCCCAACCTTCCTCTGTGTCCCTGTGTTGAAGTGACCTACCTTTCTCTGTCCTTTAACTCAACTCTAACCTCTCTCTGTCCCGGAACTCAATGCCAACTTATCTGCCTCTAATCTCAACACCTTCCTCTCATAACCCAGTCCATAGTGCAGACAAATAGCCATTCTTTGCGTCCCTAAGCTGAAGTAACCAACCTCTCTCAGTCCCGGAACTCAATGCCACCTTATCTGCCTCTGATCTCAACACCTTCCTTTCATAACCCAATCCATAGTGTAGACACATAGCCTTTCTCTGTGTCCCTAAGCTGAAGTAACCAACCTCTCTCTGTCCCTAAGCTCAATATTAACTTCTCTGTCGCTCTGCCTCTAATCTCAACACCTTTCTCTCCTAACCCAATCCACAATGTAGACAAATAGCCTTTCTCTGTGTCCCTAAGCTGAAGTAACCAACCTCTCTCTCTGTCCCTAAGCTCAACACCAACCTCTCTATCCCCCAACGACGACCTCTCCTAACCCAAGGGACTCCAGTTTCCCCTTCAGTGGCCTCGAAAACTTTAGATGCGGGCTTGTGTGTCGCAGGAGGGCCGGCGGGGCAGCCTCCAGGTCTCCCGCGGGGCCCCGATTAGCGGTAACTTTTAACGACGAAGGCCGCGCGGGCGAGCCTTCGTTACCGGGCATTCAGGAGTGACGTACAGCACCCCGTTATTTCCCGCCGTGACCCCGCATACACTTGAAAGGAGTGGGCGGCGGGGGGCGGGTGGGGGGGGGGGACAGGTTGGCTGGCTAGATGAGGGGGTGGGTTGGTGAAAGAGTCAGTGGGTGCATGCATGGGTTGTTCGGTGGATTGGTGGGTGGGTGACTAAATGGATGAAGGATTGGTGGGTGGATAGGTGGATGACTTGGTGGGTTGTTGGGTGGATTGGTGGGTTGGTGACTGGGTGGATGGGTTGTTTGGTGGGTGGACGAGTGGGTTGTTGGGTGGATAAGGGATTAGGTGGGTGGATGGTGGGGGTATTGGTTGATGGGTAGGTGGATGGTGGATAAGGTGTGGGTTTTCGGGCCTATTATCCTGCTGGTGCTGGATAAAAATTGCTTGTCTCGTGGATTACATCTGGTGGGTTCTGCGCCGCCTTTGAGACCCGACCTCACAGTCACGGTGAATTATTTATTTGGTTATTTTTGTCTCGTCCCACCTGAAATTAAACCAGCCTTGTCTTTTATGTGGAATATTACTAATTAAACCTAATTCATAGCTAATTGTAGATATTACCCCACATACTGAGAAGAAATAAAATAATTGATTGTCTTGATTTTGCGTTATTCCATGAAATTAAGTTGAGAAAATCATTGGTGGTCTTAATTTCACGTTCAATAAAACCAAAAATCAAACAAAAAGCTAATTGTAGAGATTACCCCACATACTGAGAACAAAGAAAATAATTGGTTGTCTTGATTTTGCGCTACTCCATTAAGTAAAAAATCATTGGTAGTCTTAATTTCACATTCAATAAAACCAAAAATCAAACAAAACTTCTAGTCCACCAAAAGTTAATGTTTAGTCAAGCCTTAAAAGCCCCGTTCATACTGTGCCGACTCTGGTCCACGACAACCCAGCGACTCGGGGTATATGAGTTACCGGGTATGAAGTATTGATGTGAAAGGGTCGCACCTGTTCGGAAAGAGGTCTAGAAACGATCGTCGGATGCTGCTTTGACACTGTGAAGGGGGCCAAAAAGTCGCAGGGTTGTGGCACAGAGTCGGCAGAGTGTGAACGGGGCTTTAAAGGGCAGCCTCTGAGAAGCTACGACGCATATTCTCACACATTCCGGGGCTTACACCCACCCACACTTGATAAGGCTTTCGTCGACGTTGTGCATATTTCCATGGATAGTCATATTAGCCTAGTGGTAGTTTGACAAGGCTTCTGCACCGTAAACGTGAAAAATAGCAATAAAAACCTGGTTAATCTCCGTGACCTTTGGAAATGTTTGTTATGAGAGTCGGAAGCGTCTTGAGAAACCTAACCTACGTCTCAACCAGAAGGACAAGTGTCTGATTAAGAGTGTGGGTGGAGGGCCTCAAGAGTCACTATCGCCGGATCAACACAAGGACAGGCGAGGCTTTTGTCTAGGCTCTCAGAGGGTCGAGGGGCCTGACACGACTAGGGTTATATTCTTCAACATTTCATCGTCCAAACACACACATTTGACAAGGCTTTCATAGGAGTTTTGGGCATTTTCTTGGGGTAGTTTTATGACCCTGGTGATAGTCTGACCATTCTTCTGTACCTTGAACGTGAAAAAAACACTGTTGCGAACCCGATTAATCTCCCTTTTGGCCCTTGGAAATTATTAGAAGTATCAGTGTCTGGGAATACCGACCTTTGCCTCGCCCACTAAGGAGCCCATTCGTGAGTGTATCAAATGTGTGTATAGGGAACCGTGAAATCATGGCTCAGATCAAGGGCCCCGCCTGTGTATGCGAACTCAGGGACTCTGGAAAGGTTTAAGATCCATATCAAACTCATACAAGAGAGGGAAAGAAAAGAGAAGGGAAAAAGGAGGCGGAGGAGGAGAAAAGTGAATGGCTAAAGAAGGGAGGGAAGGAAAAAGAAGAGGAACACACTATTAAGAGGAAGAGAAGGCAAAAAGTGAATGTCTCGAGAGAAAAGGGAAGAGAAAAAAGGCTCTTGCGGAAGTTGTCGGAGTTTCCATGGGTGGTTTCCTGAGCCTGGCGGTAGTTTTAGAAAACTTCTGCGCCGTGTAGGGAATAAACACTCATGACAAACCGACGTAGCTCCTCTCCGGCCTTGAAAAACGTTCATAACAAGAGCCACAAACGTTTAATAATACGAGTGTAAGTGTTTATGCCACGTGTGTGAACCTAATTGTGCCAGCGCCGAGTACTGTGTGTGTGCGTGTGTGTAGAGGTGGGAAGGGGGAGGTATGCGTGTATTTGTGTGTGTGTGTGTGTGGACGCGAGGGTTCATATTTATCTCTGTTTGTGATGCAGTAATAAGAGCAGTTTGTCGTTGTTTCACTCAATGGCAGTCCCTTCTTTGTGTGGACTCGCCATCAATCAAACGCTGCCGGTAATATTGTTAGTGTTGTGATGAAATAACTCACTCGAACGGTTTTTCCTGGAGAGAGGCGTTTGATGTTATTATACCAATTAGCAATACCCGTTCTTTACCCGGGCATTTGATTGTTGGTACCTGGTTATTGGAATGGTTGTCAGGCCCTCCACCCCCGCCAGGTAAAACGTCGACTTCCGTACGCGGCGAAGCAACGGTGCCCAAAGTTCCGAGATAGCGAGGCGGAACAAGTTGGTTTCGTTTTTTTAATTCGTTTCCCGCGATCGGTTATCTTAATTACCTTGGGGATGAGAGATAGGGGAGCGGCGTTGTGAGTGAGTGGTTATTATCGCGTTGGGGAGGACGTGGAGGGAGGGGATTGGGTTCGGAAAGGAGGGACGGGGATGGGGTGGGAGGTGAAGGGTCTGGAAGGGAGGGAATGAACCAGGAATATCAGGATCTGCTGGGAGGGAAGGGACAGGGATGGGAAGGGAGGGATGGAGAGGGACTGAGAGGGAGGTGAAGGGGTGAGAAGGGTGAGAATGAACCAGGAATATCAGGATCTGCTGGGAGGGAAGGGACAGGAATGGGAAGGGAGGGATGGAGAGGGACTGAGAGGGAGGTGAAGGGGTGAGAAGGGTGAGAATGAACCAGGATTAACAGGATTTGCAGTTAGTTCGGGGAGGGAGGAGATGGGAAGGGATGGGGAGGTGAAGGGATGAGAGTTGAAGGGTTAGGAAGGGAGGACAAAGATGGGAAGGGACGTAAGGGGGCGGGTAGGGAAGAAAGGGACAGAGAGAGGATGGGACAGGGAAAGGGAAGGGAGGCACAGGGAAGGGAAGAGATAGAGGGGAGGGGTCGGGAAGGGAGGGAACGAAGCAGGAACATCAGGATTTGCGGTCAGTTCGTTTAGGGTTCACTCATTGTTCCGTTGTTTTATCTCTACAACGTTTCCGAGCATTCGTGAACCCGTCAGAAACATGAGTGAAAAACAGAACATTTTTTTTATATATATATTTTCCTTCTCTCCTGTCGGTTATTAATTATGGCTTGTCATTTCGTGTAAAGGACGATGTGGATGTTTTTCGTTATTTTTGGCAGTTTGAAGTGTGTGTGTTATATCCCCATTGTGTGTTAACGAAGGATAAATCTAAGCGCATCAGCGAAGTTACTCGTTACATTTTGCAGGAAGTTATTTTTATTTTATTTAGGAAGGAACTTTTATTTAGGAAGAAGAAACAGCTCAAGGGCAAAAAACAAAGCAACAACATCAAAATAAAAAAAATAGCGCTGCTCCAGTGAAAAAAAAAAGGATATATTATTATTTGGAACTTTTTTTAGTTTATTTAGGAGGGAACTTATATTTGGGAAGAGGAAACAGCTCAAGGGAAAAAAATAAGTAACAACTTCAAAATAAAATAAAAAATAGCGCTGCTCCTTTAAAAAAAAAAAAAAGCGAGTGGCTGAAAAGAGAGGTCAATTTCGGTTGCGTTGTACAATCTCGGTTATGTAAAATTTTGTGGTTGTCGCTCTTCATTGCCGGTGATTTCGCGGCTCTTGGCTTATCTTGAATTACGTAAATGTGTGTTGCTTTTTTTGGTGCTTACATAAACTTGGCTTACGTTTTTAGATTATATAATTCCTCCCCCGGCCATTAGTTTTCATTTACTTCAAGAGCAAAACGTGAAACAAACTTGGATGCTGAGCTAGACTCCCTGCCGTCCCTTTTAGACCTGAAGATAAAAAAATAAAAAAATGTTACGTTCATCTTTGTCTTTATTTAATTTCCTTCCTTTTTTTGTAGCTATTTGTCATCGTTTGTATAAAGCCACACGCAAAAAAGAGGCTCCGTAATGTAATCTTCGTATTTTTCCTCGTTCGCTCTCTTCTTTTTCACCCAATTCTTCATATCAAAAGGAGAAACTAAAGAACAAAAACACACAAAGATTCGTAATGTAGCCATCTATTCATCGTATTTTTTTTCCTTTCACACATTTCGCATTTTTCTCGTTCTCTCATTCCTCTTTCACCCAGTTCGTCTTCATATCAAAAGGAGAAACTAAAGAACAAACACCCACAAAGATTCGTAATGTAGCCTACTATTCATCGTATTTTTTTTTTCTTTCACACATTTCGTATTTTTCCTCGTTCTCTCATTCCTCTTTCACCCAATTCGTCTTCATATCTAAAGGAGAAGCTAAAGAACAAAAGCCCACAAGGATTCGTAATGTAGCCTACTATTCATCATAATTTTTTTTTTCCTTTCACGTATTTCGTCTTTACCTAATCCGCCTTCATCCATTTCACTATTTCGTCTTCATTTCAAAGAGAGAAACTTGACATATGAAAGCACACACACACACACACACACACACACACACATATACACGCACGCAGGTCGTTTCATCGTGGTGGTGGTGGTGGTGCCTGGGGGCGGGTTGGTGACTGGCACTGACTCGTGACCTTGTGCCCCGACTTCTGCGGCCGCTTGGAAGTCGTCACGGGCCGGGAGCGGAGGAGAAAGCACACCACTGTCTTCCGTGTGTGTGTGTGTGTGTGTGTCTGTCTGTGTGTGTGTGTGTGTGTGTGTGTGTGTGTGTGTGTATGGCTTTTATAGATCAAGTATCTCCTTTTGAAATGAAGACGAATTGGATGAAAATGAAATAGGTCAAAGAAAAAATATGAAGATTACGTTGCGAATCCTTTCCTTTTATGTGTTTCTTTCGTTTTCTGTGTGTTTTTTAGTGTGTGTGTGTGTGTGTGTGTGTGTGTGTGTTGACTTATTCAGCGCCGCGCCTGTCAGAGTAATACGCAACATTGTCAGTCTGCCACTCAGTCATACGGTCAGGCAGGCAGGCAGTCAGTCAATCCGCCCGCCAGTTAGCTTTTTATCATTTTCTTCCTCCACACTCTCCCGTAACCCGAGTGCAGGACAGAAAGAATCCCTAACAAGATAAAAGCATTCGCAGGACAAAATCCCTCAACGACAAAATTCCTTTACGATTTACGAGAGAATTGAGGTTTTGATCTTTACTTTGGTGCGATTTTTACTTCGGGTTGATCTTTACTTTGCATCTAATTATCCTGTGGTCGCTGCTAACCCTAACTTTACTTTATTGAGGACTTCTTTTTATTTTATTTTCATGATGTCCCTTTGATTTGTGAGGATGAAGTCGATCTCATTTGTTGCTCGTTTGTCATTGTTTCTGTTGTTGTTGTTGTTGTTGTTGTTGTTGTTGTTGTTGTTGTTGTCATACGATACATCATTATCAATTCAGGTCGGGTAGCTATTAATGGACAACAAATTAACACTTAGATCAGGTCAGGCATCAATTACATTCCCAGAGGACGTGTCGTGTTTTTTATTCTCTCTCTCTCTCTCTCTCTCTCTCTCTCTCTCTCTCTCTCTCTCTCTCTCTCTCTCTCTCTCTCTCGTCCGTCCATTTTGAGAGGTATTATAAACTGATATATAAGCTTTCGTCTTTTTTAGCGGCGTGGTTTGTGTCCGCATCTCAACCTAACACCTCCTTTTAATTAAATATAACTTCAGTCTCATTCAAATTTCCCTCAACTACCTACTTATTGTTTTTTTCGTAGTTTTTGCAATGTTATGCTTTGCTTATCTTTCTAGCACTTTTTCTTAGACCCATATTGTGTTTTTGTTTGCCCTTTTGCCCTTTTTTTGCCTTTTTTTTTTCTTTTTATGTTTTATTTTCTCCCATTTATGTTTTATTTCGTTTACTTTGGCAAACTCGTATTCCTAGAGCCAGATTCTGTTTTCTTTGCCCTTTTTGCCCTTCTCTTGATATACGAAGGTAAGCTTGTCACTTCACCCTCATGCTCAAACCACCTCGCCCTCCCCACAGGTCAAGGAGCGCCGTGATCATGGAGGACGGGGTCAGCCTCAGCTCCGCCTCGGGGTCGGCCTCGGGTGCTGGGGGCTCGTCCTCGGCCTCCAGCATGGCGGGGGAGGAAGTGGTGCTGCGGATCAACGTGCCGGAGCTCAAGGTGGAGAAGTGTCTGCAGTTCCACCGTGACGACCTGGTGTGGGACGTCAAGCAGCAGGCCCTGGCGGCTCTCCCGAAGGTGGGTGTGATGGCGGCGCCGTGAGGAAGGGAGGGAGGAGGAAGAGGAGGAGGAGGAGGAGAAATGTGAATGACGGAGGGAGAGAGAAGAGGAAAAGGAGGAGAAATGTGAATGACGGAGGGAGAGGAAAGAGGAAAAGGAGGAGAAAAGTGAATGACGGAGGGAGGGAAGGAGATAAAAGGGGGATAAAGTAACTGAAATAGATGGAGAGCTTATGAACAGGAGGAAGAGGAGGAGAAAGATGAATGACAAGAGGGAGGGGAAACGTGAATGACGGAGGGAGAGGAAAGAGGAAAAGGAGGAGGAATTTGAATGTCGGAGGGAGGGAAGAGAAAAGAGGGATAGACTAACTGAAATAGATGGAGAGATTATGAACAGAAGGAAGAGGAGGAGAAATATAAATGACAAGAAATGGAGGGAGGGAAAGAAAAGGGAGGGGAAAAAGAAGGAGGAGGAGGAGGAGAAAAGTGAATGGCTAAAGAAGGGAGGGAGAGAAAAAGGAGAGGAAAACAGATTATTAAGAGGAAGAGAAGGCAAAAAGTGAATGCCTCGAGGGAAAAGGGAAGAGGAAAAAGTGAGGGGAAAGAGGAGGAGGAGGAGAAAAGTGAATGGTGGAGGGAGGGGAAAAAGAGAGAGGAACATACGAGCAGAAACAGATGGACGGGGTTGTGGAGAAAGGAGGAAAAAAAACAAATAACTAAAGTAAAAAGAAGTAACAAGTAGTGTACGTCAAGAGGAGAGCAAACCCATAATAAAGTAGAAAAGAGTAAAAAGAGGGAGTGGAAAAGGAACGTAGGAAGAGGAAGAAGTTGATACGCTATTGATTCTTACTAAGGAGCTCCTGAGGGCGTAGGGAAAAGGGCAAGAGGAGGAGACAGTGATATGGGGGGGGGGGGGGAGGCAAGTCTAGACAACGAAATGGTAGCCTAGTACTGGACATAAAGGAGAGAGAAGGAAGAAGGGGATATGGGGCTGAGACAAAGAGAAGCGCAATTAAGAATGAAATAGTAAAGAGAGGGAGAGAGGCAATGAACAAGTAACTTTATGATATGGGACGTAGATTCTGGGATAACGAAATGCAATGAAGACGGAGGCATAGAAACAGACAGGGGAAAAGACAACGAAGAAGACAGCAGGATGGTGACGATGGACGCAAACAGAAGACAAAGACAGAGGCAGTGAAGAAGAAAACTGTGATATGGGTGTAGACAAAGGCAGAGAGGAAATGAAATAAGAAGATAGAAGAAAGAGACCGTGAGAGAGAAGATAGAAGGGAGATGCGGTGAAGAAGACAGACATGAGGCGTACATTGAACAGGAATGAGACGTAGCGAAGAAAGATAGGGACTCCAATGACCAATAAACAGAGGAAAGGGGAAAGAAGGCTGAGGAAAGAGGGACAGATGGATAGGCAGTCGGGAAAAGTAAAAGACTGATATGGGCCGTAGACAGAGGGAGAGAATAGGCTATGAAAAAGAGAATACAGGCATAAAACGTAGCCAGATAGAGAGACAAGGAAAGCTATGCAATGACTTTAGGTACAGGCTGAAGAAGAATGAGAAGAAAAACAATCAGTAGGGCTTATAGACAGCAAGATCTAATGAAGTTCCCCATGGTGAGCAGGTGTAGGATGAAAAGGGAATAAGGAAGACTGGGGAGGGACGCAATGGTGAAGTCTGATAATCGTAGAGAAGGGTGGAAGGAAGAAACGTAGAGAGAGAAAGAGGGGGAAAGAAGGGTGAATTATGGAGTACGAAGGAATGAAAGAAGGCAAGCATTAAGTCCCGCTAATGTGCAATGGGAAGGTAGATAAAGGAGAGGGAAGAGGAGGAATATGGAAGAACGAGTAAGTGGTATTCTGGGCATGGAAGGGAAGGGAAGGAGAGGGACGAGAATGGAGGGAAAGAAGCGATACGGTTATGTGGGGAGCCGTGAAGGGAATGAGAGAGGCAGAAGAGGTAATTCAGTTGTCCAGGAAGAGAAGGAGGAGGAGGAGGAGGAAGAGAAGGTCGTAGAGGGAAAGAAGGTCAGGAAGATAATGCAAGGAGATAGTAAATAAAGGAAAAAAGAACTGGAAGGAAAAGAAGAGGAAGATATTGAAAGTAAGGAAATAAAAGGAAAACTGAAGAAGAGGAGGGGAAGATAAGGCAAGCGAAGAGGAGGAGGAGGAAGAGAAGGTCGTAGAGGGAAATAAAGGTCAGGGAGATAATGCAAGGGGATGGTAAATAAAAAAAGAGAATTGGGAAGATACGAAGAGGAAGATATTGAAACTAAGGAAATAAAAGAGGAAAACTGTGAAGAAGAGGAGAGGAAGATAATGCAAGGGAAAGAGGAGGAGGAGGAAGAGAAGGGCAGGAAGATTATGCAAGGGGATAGTAAATAAAGGAAAAAAAGAGAACTGGAAAAAAAAGAAGTGTAAGGAAGTAAAAGAGGAAAACTATGAGGAAAAGAAGAGAAAGATAACGCAAGGGAAAGAGGAAAACGGGGAAAAGAAAAAAGAGGAAAATAAATTGGAGAAGAGTCTGGAAATGGAAAATATGGAACCCTAAGAGGAAAATATAAAAAGTTACGAGGAAGTAAAGGAAGTCATGATTGAAAAACAGTGAAGAGATACGAGGGAAGAGGAGAGAGAAGAAGGGAGAGGAAGACAAGAACAAACAGATGAAGGGGAGAAAGAATAAAAGAAATAAAAAGTTGTGTATAGAACCATAAACACATAATAAGGAAAGATTAGATAAAAAAAAAATAGAGAGAGGAGGAAGAGAAAAAAAGAAGAGGAACACATGAACAGTAACAGATGAAAAGGAGGAAGAAGAGAAGAAAGAGGGAATGAAAGAAAAGAGTAAAGATAAAAGCAAACACACAGGAAGGAAACTATAATTAAAGAGAGATAGGGAGGGAGAGGAAGTGAAGGAATGTAGGAAGAAGTTAGTACGCCCTTGATTTTAACTATGGGGCTCCTGAGGGCGTAGAAGGAGAAGGGGAGGGAGAGAGAGGGGTTCAGGAGGAAGATTATAATCCAGAAGGAGAGGAGGGAGGAGGCTAATTAGTTCGTGGAGGCTCAGAGGTCATGTAGGCTGGCTGGGTCATGCTGGAGGGCGGATAGGTCAACCGGGACAACCAAGGTCAAACTAACACACTGGTTCATATATGTTTGATTTTTTCCTTACTATACATAACAGATAACATAAAGCCTCTCTACAGTTGTCTAATTAAAGTAAAGTTAACGTTTTTTTAAGTATGCGTTTGATATACATTAGCAGTAAAAAATAGAATAGTGTATTTTTTTCATTTTAGGGGACAGTGGGTGTGATTGTACAGTTTTCTTTGGGTGCGATTGTATAGTTTTCTTTGAGTGCGATTGTATATTTTTCTTTTTTACTTGATTTTAGGATGGGAACTATTATAATTTTCATTATTATTATCTTTATTATTTTTATTATTATGGTTATGTCAGGGAAGGGAAATCGGTCGAGCTCTACTGGGGTGGGGGTGGGGGGATAGAGCGAGAGAGGGGGATGGGGGATTGGAAGGGGCAGGTTCACAGGTGGGGGGCGGGGGGCAGGTAAAGGTGTGGCTCTCAGGTGTTCCCCTTTAAACGTGTGAATACTGCTCATTCTCACATCCATTTTTCTGTGTTCCTTCCACAGTTTTGCAGCGTTTTCCGTGTTTGTTTGCCGGAATATTTGTTTGTCGATGTAAAAGAAGTTGTTTTTTTTCTCTTTTTTTGGTGTGTATTAAGACGTGGTTTGCTTGAAAAAAAAAAAAGTACAATCGACATCTACTAAAAGCTACTACTACGATATATATCCTCCTTAATCACTACGTTTCCCATCCTTTCCTCTCTGAATTTATCATTGCATTTTGTGTGGAACATTTTATTCTCTTTGTGTTTTAAATGAGTGTTTTATTTCACGTCTCACAGTTTCTGCAAATTTGCCTGCGTGTTATCTTTTTCCACTGCAAATATCTCCCCTTTATTATTACTATTATTTTGCTGTGAATATGTAGCTGCTATTTTTCTTGGGTGTTGAGTCTTGATGTGTTTTGCAATCCTTTGTTTACTGTGTGTGCCATTATGATTATGCAGATTTATCTCCTTTATTGCCTTTCAGATCAATTAATAATTATCGTTTGCTCAGGTTTATTTATTTGCATCGCTCGGAAGGGTCAAGCATCTTTAGTGTCATCAGCTAGTCTTGTGACACAGTTATCAGCGGCAGTGTCCAAGATCATCAGTTTTACATCATTTGCTTAACTCTCATTAGTCCTTCTTCTCATATGCTTACACAGAACACCTCAGTATTTCTTCTGTTTCATCTTCTATGCTTACTTCTATGCTTGCATCCTCTATGCTTACACTGAACATCTCAATTTTCCTTCTTTTTCACCTTTCATTTCATCTTCCATTTTGTCTTCTGTTTCATATCTTCTATTTTACATCATTAGTTAATCTCAGGACGATTATATGCAGCAGTTTCCGATATCTTCTAATTTACAGCACATGCTTAACTCTAATTATCTCATATCTTTACACTGCACACTTCATTATTCTGCCTTCAGGGAAATAAGTAGTGTAGAATGTAACACTAATTTCAGGAAAGCATTTAAAGGTGTCCTCGTTCTTCTTTGATACTGTTGCAACATTTGATATAACAGACTACCTTCTTAAGTGGGAAAACCATCTACCAAGAGATAAACACAAGTTCCTTATTAGATAGAGGAGCTGGCTTTCACCACATTCTTTACTGGTGTGTCATGAAGGGTTAGTGGTCTGCCATACTCCCCTGCGTCCTCCCTGCTCCCTGCCTTCCCACGCCTCGCTGAGTCACGTCAGATATCTCATTTCAATTGTGTCACTGAAGGACATCTGTTTATCTCTACCTCTCAGTATATCTATCTGTGAGCCTTACAAATAGTTACTAACATTGTTTTCCCACACTCACACACACATACTTTTCACATTTGTTGGAATGTCTTGCATTCATACAGGAATTTTAGTGTACATCCATTCATAATTTCTTGTACTCTACTTAAATAGTAAATCTAATACCCTAACAATTAGGTTTTCACTTGACTAATATAATGGAATGTATATATAGTAATTAAATTTATATAATCTACTCATGTAAATCTAATTCCAGTAAAATCCAGTTTCCCTTCTAAACCAAAAAGAAATTAAAAGCAATATGCATTACCTGCTTTGAGCAAAAATCCAAGCAAGTTTGGGCTTTCTCTGCCATAATGATGTGTTCTTGTGGGATAAAGTCTGATGACATTCTTGTTGCCTCCCCTTAAAGACCCTTGTCTCATGTTTTGGGGCAAAGTGTCACTGGGTAAGTTGACCCTCCCTTAAAGCCCCCCATGTCAGTCACTTAATGTATGCAATATTTGAATGCCTTCTTATATTGTCTTTCAATTTATCAGCGTTCATATTGTGTGGTCTTGTTGGTAGTTCCTGTTCCCACAAAGTCATGCACCTCCTGGAATGGCTGGTGTGGTGCAGGTCTAGGTGGGCGGGATCCAGGTTAAAGTTCTTGGTCCTGTCCGTGTTATTTCTGGAAGGCAAGGAAAGACACGTCTGGCTGAAGGAAGGATTTATCAGAGAAGTAGCTCCTGAAGAGGGAGATGTTATTAGTGTGTTTGACGGACTCACTGGCACAGTTTGGCTCACCATAGCTCGTGGTTCCTAAGCTAATGTTTATTTGCACGAGTAGGTGGATGAAGAAACTGCATTGAGAAGTAGTAGTTAGTGTAATACAAACTGATGAAGATTTGCATTTTCTCCTTTTTTCCTCAAATAATTATCCCTGCAGACCACTCATCTGGTCAGTTCAGGTTTTGTGAGGCATGTATGTAAATTAAGAAACCTTGAAGCACTTTACTGGGAAAATTTGGTGGTCAAATATTACGGTCATAATTCTGTCTGCATTTTCCTGCCCTTGCATATATGATTATACATAATTGTAGCTTCCATCAGACTTAGCTCTCATAATGAACTTAATTTTGAAACCCTACATATCTAAGCAATTCAGTACAAAACCACTGCATAAGAAATGCAATATTTAGAAATTCATTTATAGTAAGCAATTATGGTCACAGACTTCAGCTACTTGTTTAGTCTGCTAATCTACTTTTTTATGGTGACCCATAATGATATTATTTGAAAGCTAATATATAAACTGCCTAATGATGGAATTGGTAAAAAATAAGAACTATAAAATGGAAAAAAGGACAAAGTGCCACAGTCTCATTCAGTAGTCGCTTCGTTGGCCAGGATAGTGTCACCCTAGAGAGCCAGCGGACCCACACACACCACCAGCCTGCCCCCCTGCCAGCCCCTGCCAGGCCCTGCCAGGCCCTGCCAGGCTCACACCAAGGCTCATCATCCATGAATGACCACTAAAACTTGTTATTGTGCAGCATTTGTTTAATTGAATGTTACATCAAAACTTAATGAAGTGATACAAATTCAATGAGATGTATCCATTCATGAATATTGTGATGCAGCCTTCACTTAAATAAATGCACTTTAACAATGAATGTCCTTGCACAGGTTGCAAATGAGTGGTGAGCACAGCGGAGTGTGTGGCATGCTCAGAGTGGCGGTGGTGGTGGTAGTGGTGGTGTGTTGGGGCCATAGTGTAGGTGGTGGCGGTGATGGTGCCCCTGTGGTGCCAGGGTGGTGCCGAGGTTGTGCTCTGCACCCTATGTTGGCTTTGGCTTCACAGGCTTAATGGATCACTGTACCTTACTACACATGTCCATGTTTTATTACCACTTTATTTGTTTGCATTGTGGTTAATTTTGTGGATCCACATTTTTTTTTACAGTGTGTGTGTGTGTGTGTGTGTGTGTGTGTGTGTGTGTGTGTGTGTGTGTTCACACAATAATAATTGGATACCTTAGGAAAATTTTGAACCTTATTTTTGCCACTTTTTGGGTTTGTCCCAAGCAAGCATCACAGTGCCCCCCATGATGGTTCCCTGCTCTGAAGGGGACTGGAATTTTTCCCTTTTAAGTCAGGAGGTACTGAATATTAACATTTACCTAACCTTGTATGTGTGTTTGTGCATTGTGTGTGTGTGTGTTTGTGTATATGTGTAACCATCCAGCTTTCAACTAATCACAGAGGTGGTGGTGGTGGTGGTGGCAGTGGTGGTGTGGCTAACCTTCCTCTTTATATTTTCCCCTGTTCCTCCCGGCAGGTGGCGCTGTGGTACCGGGTATGTACTGGGTCCTGTCTGAAGTGCATGTCCTGCTTGTGCTTGTCATGTCTCGCGTCTCGGTGTTACTCCTCGTGTCACACAAAGTTATTGTCTTCTGTCATTTTCTCCTTACAGCATTAAGTACACCTGCATATGTTCACCCGGGACAGGTTTTCATGGTAATGCTGGATAGTCAGTCAAGAAACTATGAAGCATTATTGGGTGACAGTTTGCTGTATGAAGTATGATGTACAGATACTGGAGGAACTGGGAACGGAATACTCGCTGAATAGACCATTTTATTTAGTTCTTGCCTGCCATTACCTGTGCATGCTGTAATGTGCTGTTAAACAATGCACTGCACATCTGGCTGCTCTGCTTCACACCAATTGTTATGACTAGCACCATAGCTGTAAATGTGCATGTCTGCTTCTCAGTGACTACTACTGCTATCACTACTACTACTACTTCTACTGATCCTATTACTAAACTACTCCTGCTACCACTAAAGCGAGCCCCTTAGCGTGTGAAGGGACTGCCCATTAATGTGTTGGTGAGGATGTGCCGTGTCTCCTTCGCTTCTTGTCAGAAAGTTTTGTCTGGATTCTGAAACTTTAGGTCATTCAGATGGTCCCCTTGCTCTCTCTACATACATCTTGATTGCCACGAGTGTTCTACCTGAGATGTTTCAGAACCTAGGTTGTACTCTATTCTGTGACTGGTGGTTGAACTTTTTCTTTTTCCTTTTTTCTCTCATTTCTCTCTTTTCTCTCTCTCATTCTTGCTCTCTCTCTTTCTTCTTTGCTCTCTCTTGTGCTCTCAAAAATACAAATATATTACTGTGAAGTGTTTATTCTTTTCATTATATTTGTCTTTGTCTATTGTCTTGTTTTGTCTTACTTCAGTGGTTTCTCAAATCATCAACAATAAATTTTCTTTACCTAATTTAACTCAATAAACCAGTAAACTCTTCCTCTAACACTGTATCTAAAACCAAAGGTAATGCTGTAAGCTGCTCCTGTGAGCCAAGCACCGGGGCCTGGCTGAGGCTGGGTATGCCAGCAAGCTGTCTCGGCCAAAGGCAGCATTGTAGCACGAACACTGGCTGAGAGGAAAAGCTTGACCCTCAAAACCAGTCAGATGATGAAATGGTGGATGAGCATGTATGGCAATTTTGACAGTCAGAAATGTTTGATTTTTTAAATAGGATTCACAGTGCATAAATAGTTCAGTCAGGTTACTTTGCCAAGAGATGTAGTGTTGTCACATTGATGAAATTATTAGTGTTCCATGCATTCTAGTGCACAGGACACAAATGCAAGTCCTACACACTCCAGGAATAAAGTTTGATACAAATGCTGAGCTGAGTTTATGCCGAGTTGATTCTTAGCATACCGTTCTACTAAATTAAGTTTAATGATGATGACATTATACAGCAAGCAAAGTGGAATCAACATCAAACTCTATTTTTCACAACATAAACAAGTTAGTGAGATATTCTGCATTTAGAAGACAGCACAAATAATAATTTTAATTCTTCTCTGGTAATTCAGACAGACAAAACAAGGAATGACATCTTAAATCATACAGGATATTACGCACTGCGATAATATATCGGCAAAAAGAAGCAACATGAGATAAAATAGCTGCTTACTAACCCCACACTTGATCCTCCTCCACTCCAGCAGGCATGCAATTGACTGGTTATCAATAAAGGTCTTGTGTTTATCTGTGATGAAGAAAGACCCGACAGATACTGATAGTTTTAATTTTGTAGTCGGCAGATACCAGGAACACAGTAGCAATAAATGATAATCAGGTTGTTGACACGCACCACCAAGGATGCATTGTGGTTGCTTCAGAAGGCATAATACGTATGTTGCAAACCTGTTGATACTGTATCTGCCTCAAGGTGGAGACCATCTTGAAAACTACTTTTTTCTTCAACTGTATCTTTCACCTGATTTTAATTATTCCTTACTATTTTTCCTTGTATTCTCCTTTAATATATCTTGAAGCTCTCTCGCCCTCACATAGTGTTACTGTAAGTTCCCCTTGATAAGATAGTGAACATAGCTGACATACCACCAGAATTGCTCCATCACACCCTACCATCTCCTCCACATTCCTTTGTGCAGCAGCCACAGAACTCCCTCCCTAGAAGCTGCTCACCACACCTAGATGACTTTAGCGTCTGGTCCCAAGACTGGCGTTTGTATGACTACGTTTTATTGTCTAGTGACCCGACCAATATACAGTAGGAGTTGCTGAGGAATTATTTTAAATATGAATCTTTACTAAGGAAAAGTGCTACTAATTAAACTGGAGTTAACATGTATTTAATTGGTGTCCTGTGGCTTTCCCTGTGGCTGTGTCTGTCTGTGTATCGCCCAACAGTATGTTGGAAGTCCACAAATTTTTACCACATTACATCACATAGGGACTTTTCTTCATAGCTCAGCCTCAGACTATTCCCAGTAGATGCAGTGTTGTTCCTGTGCCGGTATTAATAGCTCAAGATTTTCCTGGGAAGGATTTTTAGATAAGACTGTGTAGATAAAACTATTTCAAGGTTTTACAGTGAAAATTAGTCAGGTATTTTCTCTCCCTTTTCTTAATTTTTGCATACCATCCAATCCATTCCATTGAGCCTTCCCTAACCCTGTGACCTTTTGATTGAAGACTGAGTCTCATAGGCCTAACCTCTGCCTGGCTGGCTCCATAAGGGCCACTTATATGGATGCAGATTACCACGCATTATCTTGCTGTCAACAGCACCAAAGAACTCATGGGATTCCCGTGCTCTTTCTTTCTTTTTTTATATATATATATATATATATATATATATATATATATATATATATATATATATATATATATATATATATATATATATATATATATATATATATATATATATATATATATATATATATATATATATAATTTTTTTTTTTTTTTTTTTTTACAACACAGTTTGCTCTGTAGTGAATATAATATTGCTTTTTATGACTTTCATAATTTCTGGGACTGATTACTTGTACCATGCAGATGGGGCCATGTCAAACATGGCCATAAGTATGTATAGGCATAATTTTTGAAAGTACAAAACCTTCAATAAGCCACAAAACATCTTCATTGAAACCAAGAACTGCACTGTTTAACTTGTCTTCACAAGCCGTAGTAAGAAATTGAGCATTTCCTTTCCCAAAATATAATTCAGTACCTTTCAGCCTGATAGATTTTTTTTCATGTACCACTGTAATTTCCATATCCTAAATTACTTTCCCTAGCTCTTCAGTCTAACATTTGTTAACTCCAGTCATGGAATGAAAAAGAAAAAAACAAATGAAAATCCTGAAAATTTCCAGGACTTTTGCTGTGTAGTTTATGGTGCAGCAACATCAGACTTAGTCCTGTTAATGTATATAATTTATTACATGTATCATACTTAGCTCCACCCGCCTCTTAGACCAAACAAACTGACAGATTTCTCCATTTGAGTGTATATGAAAATACCATTTCTTTTCCCCTGATGTAGTTGATATTTATAGCTTACATTTGCCTGTGATTTAGATGATGAATTTGTGTACATATTTATTGGAGCCATTCTGTATATGCAAGTTATCAGTATTAATGTTATCGAGTCTTTCACGTAAAGAAACCTGAAGGTAATCAAAAAAGCATTTAACATTGCTACAAATCTACAAGACACCTTTGTTATGCAGACTAAAATTTTGATGAATGATTAAGATCAGCTCACAGTTAGCTTACCACAACACTTCATTTATTTACCAGGTTCCATTTGTACATACGTATATACCGTATATAATTATTTACATATTTGTAATAACTTCTCCACATATTTGTAAAGTTTTACACCATTTGTTCCAGTATATGCATCACTCTTTATACACAGAGCAGTATGTGGTGTTTGGAGTACACTGTATAGCTTGACAGTAAATATTTTAGGGTGAAAACATTAGCATTGATAACTTCTCCGAATACACTACATTAACCTATATTACACTTGAAAAATAGCCAGAATGACAAGTATTTGTTAGTTGGTTTGCCTCCTGTCAGTGCCAAGCAGGAGGAGAGGAAGTTAAGCCACAGAAGATTCATTCATACACGCACACACTATATCAATGACCTTTCACCACACACTTATCAGTCAAGTAACACTTAACCCCCAAGCAAGTACCATGGTAAATATTTTGCCACACATCAGAAAATACTGATATGTAACCAGGAAAACTGGGCGAGTCCACAAAAAAGTTTTATCATCTGTAAAACATTTAAGGGATCATAACTTACCAAAAGAATCTCAATAATTAAAATAACAATAAATAAGAGATTGATGTTTCAAGGTTATACTTTATCACTGAATGCCCCAAGTTCATTTTTTCATCTTCCAACAGGAACTCCGGGAGAGCTTCAACTATGGACTCTTCTGTCCGCCCCAGAATGGCCGCGCTGGGAAGTTTTTGGATGAGGAGAGGCCACTAGGAGACTACCCTCTCCTTACACCTGTGGGTTATCTAGAGGTCAGTGTCTTGATATTATTTTACTTATTTTCAACACAAATGAGGTAGGTTAAGGGTGAAACTGAAATGGATATAAAAAAGTCAGCAATACATTACTACTGCCATCAGAAGACTGCAAGATTCCATTAAGTTTTGCACCACTTATCCATTGCATTTTAAACACATTAGCCTTGATCATCACTCATCTGCACATTCATACTCACATCTCTCTGAATCCTATCTTCATGTCATTCACCAGCCTCTCCATTACTCACATTTGCATAATATGTTTACCACTCTTTCTTTTAAACCTGTGCATCAAGTATCCATTGTTCTTATTCTCTGCATCACTCAGCCATGTACTTCCCCCCTTCAGCTTAAGTACAAGCGGAGAGTCTACAAAATGCTTCACCTGGAGGAGAAGGCTCTGCGTGCACTCCACACTCGGGCAAACCTTCGGCGATTCCTGGAGTACGTGAAGGAGAACAATGTGGACAAGGTGTCGAAGATGTGTGCCAAGGGAATGGACCCCAACTTTCACTGTCAGGAAACTGGAGGTAAGGCTGAGCAGGGGGGGCAATCAAGGCATACCAGAATTAGTCTATTTCACTGCTGGCTGTTTAAGATCAGTACATTTATAAGGTTAGATGATGATGGTAAGTGGTGTTTTAGAGCTGGGTGAAGATTCAGGTGATAGGGAGTTTTAAATAGTTTCATATACGAAAGATGTGCAGAAAGTATGAGTTGCGTCTGTCTCATCAGTAACACTTGGGTATCTATTTTTATGTGTGTGTGTGTGTGTGTGTGTGTGTGTGTGTGTGTGTGTGTGTGTGTGTGTGTGTGTGTGTGTGTGTGTTTACCTAGTTGTGAAATACAGGAAAAGAGCTGTACTAGGCTCGTGCTGTCCCGTCTCCATAACGCTTATTATCCAGTTTGGCTTTAAATTCATGAATCGTTTTTGCACACACAGTCTCCTCGTCAAGTCTGTTCCATTGTGTGTGTGTGTGTGTGTGTGTGTGTGTGTGTGTGTGTGTGTGTGTGTGTATTTACCTAGTTGTACTTTTACAGGGCCTGGGCTTCCACTCATGTGGTCCAGTCTCCATATCTGTATTTGTCCAGCTTTTCCTTAAAGGTGTGCACACACTTCGCCGATACTACATCCTCACTTAGGCTGTTCCAAACCTCTATGTTTCTTTGTGGGAAGCTATATTTCTTTATGTCTCTCAAGCATCTTCCTTTCCTCAACTTTCTACTGTGCCCTCGTGTGTTGCTGACGTTTCTTCCTTCTCTTAATAGTAACTCCTCATTGTCTACTTCCTCCATTTTAATCAATAGTGTGTGTATGTGTGTGATTCAATGGTTGAGGTGGTGCACAGTGGTCTAGTGGGTTAGTGTCAAGCCATGGAAGTAAAGAGCCAGGACAAGACAGTTCAAACCCCAGTGCTGCTGTGTGGTGTCAGGAAGGGCATCAGGTCCTACACCCCAAGCCACATTCTCAAAACAGTAACCCCCTCCCCATTTTTTTTTTAGGCCCATATCATCGGTAGTTTTCTAACTCCATATGAACATGGTTAAATGCTGTCAAGAGAAAGAAAAGGAAGAGAATGTAGTGCTTGAAGATAGTGAAGCAATGTATTATAATTGTGGATTTAGGTACTGCTGATTAGAATATGAATGTAGTGTTTGAAGATTGTGATACAGCATGTAAGAGAGTTATGAGCTAGGCACTGGACTGTATCAGGCTATATATTTATGGAGGCCAAGTTTATTCTCCATTATATTGTATAGAGGTATTGTGTGAGTGCGTGTTCTGTTATTGCAGTATAGGCTTGCTTACATTAGGAGGGAAGAGAGCAGTATACAAATAAGAGAATGACAAAGAAGGTAAGTTCATCTATGCCCAGGACACAGAAAGGAGGTTCAAATAAGAGAATGACAAAGAAGGTAAGTTTATCAATGCCCAGAGCACAGAAAGGAGGTTCAAATAAGAAAATGACAAAGAAGGTAAGTTCATCTATGCCCAGGACACAGAAAGGAGGTTCAAATAAGAAAATGACAAAGAAGGGAAGTTCATCTATGCCCAGGACACAGAAAGGAGGTTCAAATAAGAAAATGATAAAGAAGGTAAGTTCATCTATGCCCAGGACACAGAAAGGAGGTTCAAATAAGAAAATGATAAAGAAGGGAAGTTCATCTATGCCCAGGACACAGAATGGAGGTTCAAATAAGAGAATGACAAAGAAGGTAAGTTCATCTATGCCCAGGACACAGAAAGGAGGTTCAAATAAGAAAATGACAAAGAAGGTAAGTTCATCTATGCCCAGGACACAGAAAGGAGGTTCAAATAAGAGAATGACAAAGAAGGTAAGTTTATCTATGCCCAGGACACAGAAAGGAGGTTCAAATAAGAAAATGACAAGAAGGTAAGTTCATCTATGCCCAGGACACAAAGTAGGTTCAAATCAGAAAATAATAAAATGCAAATAAAAAATGACAAAGGTTGAAATAGGAAAATGATGACAAAAGTAAATTCAGATAAGAAAATGAAACAAGGTAAGTCTCCTCAGTAGACATGATCATACAGGTGTACAATGCCTTGGTTAATGGTGCTGAGAGTGCTCCAGTAACCTGCTGCCGGTATCTTAAGACCCTTCTTATCACCTTCACTTCTTTCCGTGAAGATCTTGTAAAGCTTTAGATATAAGTTACAGATCATTATTTTCCTTTGCTTGTTTTGTGTTTTCTGCTGAATAGATCATTTTTCAACTTGAACTAAATCTCCGGCAGAAGACCCTCATATTGTAGAGAAATCTTGGTGTATACAGAATATATACTCTAAAGATCTTACTTACTTTAAAGCTAAGAAAGAAACAAGGTAAAAAATCGGTGTTTGGTAGGTGGTGGGTTTTCACTTCTGCTTCCAGTGGGCCCTGCAGGATGGCACATTGGAGACATTAGCCAATAGATGGTGACTGAAAGCGGGGAGACAAATGGTGGTCTTTATTCTTGAAGGGGTTAAAGCATCACCAATAGGAGTCTGAGTGTCCTTTTATTCCCTAATCCCTACTGACGTTCACCTTGTGCATTGACCCTTTTATACAATCATTTTATGTTTAGAAGGTTCTCGTGAACTCTACTCTTTAAGTTCCGATACCCTACGCCCCTGTCCACCCAGCAGTGAATGGGTACCAGGTATTAATTGGGGGTTGTGTCCCGTCTCCTGTGATCTGTTCCCTTCCCCTATAATTCCTTCCCCTTCTGTCTCTCTCCGGCATATGACTTCAGATGTTGCACCGACTAAACAAAACTTTCCAACTTCTACTCATTAAGAGGGTAGCCAAATCTAGAATTAAGGACTAGATAATGACAGGTTACATTATAACTTCCCAGGACCAACAAAAGTAAATAAGGCAAGTCTAAAATTAAGTACTAGATAATGACAGGTTATACAAGAACTTTCTAGTGCCAATAAAGGAAAGCAACCTGATGTCTGCCTCTACTACCCACAGAAACACCGCTGACCCTTGCTGCTCGTATCAAGAAGCCAGCACGCATGATTGTGGCGATGGTGAACGGCGGTGCGCTGCTGGACTACCGCACCAGAGACGGAGTAACTGCTATGCACAGGGCAGTCCAGGCCAGCAACTTTGAGGCTGTAAAAACACTGCTTGGTGAGTCAGGTTTTGGGCCAGTTAGCGGTACAGTCAGTGAATGGTGGCAAAGAGTGTGTTCAGGAGAAATGGGATTGATATTTTTTGGAGGGTGAGGAAATGTTAAGAGTAGTATGTATTAATGAAACGCAAAGGTAAAATGCAAACTGAGAACCAAAGAAGTCAGAAAAGATACTCTTCATTTTGATTACTGGTTCTTATGTGCAAAGTAAAGTACTGGTTTATATGTAAATTTGTGTATTCTCTGCATTATCTTAGAACATAGTTAAGTGTATGAAGTGTAGCTATTGTATTACCTTTTTTTAGTGAGAATCTCATAAAACCCAAATAAAATATTCTTTCATAGCCTTACATGCTCTGAGAATCCCTTCAGTTTGAGGAAAAAGAAATTTACAGATAACCCTTTCAATCCAGCAAAGTAAAACCTCCACTTTGTTTCCCCAGATCTTGGCGCTTCACCGAATTATCGCGACACTCGTGGCCTGACGCCGCTCTACTACTCCGTGACCCACAACACCGACCCCTTGCTGTGTGAGGCTCTGCTGCACGACTATGCTGTCATCGGGGCGTCGGACAGTCAGGGCTGGCAGGAGACCCATCAGGTGCGTTACTGTGTGTTGGGTGACCTCCTGTGGTGTTCACTTAAACTCAGATCTGCTACCTTCAGTCTTTCACCCAGGCTGTGTTTTGCTGCCATTGTTTCTTGTTTGATTTGATTTATTTCTTGAGTGTTCTCAGTTCCTCGGGTCACCTAGTGTTTTCTTTCATGCTTTTTTCATCCCTGCCTCTATATGAAGATTCCAGCTCTGTGACCTCCTTCGTCAGTTATTTATCCGTCTTTACCCCAAGCATCTCGCAGCATCCCTTATCAAACCTCACGACCCTTCTCCTGCCTTCATCTGTATCTTATCATCTCATCTTTTGCCTGAACCATCCTCAGTATCTTTAGTCCATTATCTCGCTGAAATATCTTTTAAATGGCCTCTTTTCAATTTCCATATGTTATTTTTAATCTTAATGCTCTCCCTTCTTTTTCATATATACCCACTCACTATTGATCTCCCTCCCCCTCTCCCATGTTGCTTTTCTCCCTTCTTATCCCCCCTTCCTCCCCTCCTCCCAATCCGTCACTGCTCCCTCCCTCAGGCCTGCCGCAACAAGATGGTTCAGCACCTAGAACATCTGCTCTTTTATGGAGCTGACATGAATGCCCAGAATGCCTCTGGCAACACACCGCTCCATGTGTGTGCCGTCAACAACCTCGAAGACTGTGCCCGCGTCCTGCTGTTCCGAGGATGCAACAAGAATGCTATAAACTATGCCAATCAGACGCCCTATCAGGTAAGAGGTGATACTTGTCGCCCTTAGTGGACTCTGCTTTGTATTGTCCTTCACCTGTGCCTTGCTGCCCTCGCTGTGCACTCTCACACCTGTGCTTTCCATGTTACTCTTCCTCACCTTCCTTGATGCTCTTCCACCTTACAAGTGCCTCTCCCTCTCTGCCCTTTATTCTGCCTCATTCTACTTCAACTCTTATTTTTGGAGAATTTAAAAGACAAGGACTAATACCTGATCAAAGTAAAACTGTTTTATAATGGAAAATCAAGTGTTGAAAGCAGTCACGAATTATGTGCATAGAAATCTGCATCATATATTTCACGACTGTTCATACTCAACTGTTCTTTACTCGACAAAATAATGAGATGTTTTAGGGTTGATATAATCTAACATCAAAGGTGAAAATTTTCTTCTTTAATTTTCTGTAATATTTGACTTGTCTTTCATCTGAAGATCATTCTTTGTTACCATTATTTTCCCATTCATCAGGTGGCAGTCATTGCTGGAAACATGGACCTTGGGGAAGTGATAAAGACCCATAATGAGGATGACGTAGGTGAGTTAAAGCCAAAGTTAATTCCCAAACTTTACTGAAAACAATGATAAAGATAAGAGTATTTTTCTCTAATCATCCATCTCTCCTCCCCTCCACAGTGCCCTTCAAGGAACCACCAAAATACAACCCAAACAGACGCATCTCTGGAGTGCCTCTCTCCCGCACCCACTCTGACCCCAGACTGGAAGTGAGCACCACTACCAAGCCGCCCTCACCCTCGCCCTCCACCCGCTCCATCCCGCCCTTCAGCTCTGCCTCCTCCCTCAGTGAGACCTCCACCGGCAGCAGCTCCACCTGCACCCACCCCAGCGAGATGGACAGCGAGGAGTGTGCCAGCGCCCTCGGTTCAGCCAGTCTCAATGCTGGTGGGTCCTCTTGCTTTGTTGTGATCATTCAATGAGTTATCAAAGACTGGAGTATTAACCTGTCTACACCAAAAGGCCAAATGTACTGTTCACCAATATTACAATGTAGATTCTTTTCATCTGATTAGTTCCCTCTATTCTTTTGGTTTGGTTATACTGCAAAGGCATAGTTTTCTCTACTAAGAGTTATGATTTTTGCTACTTTCACCTTTTAATCTGTTAGTCTTTCAGGTTTGAGCTCCTCCCTTGCCTTCACATGTTTTTCACTCATTCAATATAGCTATCATTATGCACTCCACAATCATGAGAATACTTCCATTAATAAGCACTTGTCTCCACAGCGGGTATGGACTGCTGTGACATGGTGAGTGACAGTTCTGGTGTGTGCACATCAAACAGCGGTAGTGCGGAGAGTTACGACGCCACACCCACAGATGTTACGCAGTTTGACATGGGCATGCTGGTGGTGTGTCTGCAGCAGTACATCCTACACAAGCCTGGACACCTGGACATCAATGCTGGTGACATTCTGGAAGGTAAACACGCCTAACATCTTTGTCTTTGAGCACTAAATTCTGAGTATATCCTGAAAAGCAAGGGATGATAGTTGAAGAGAGGAGCATCAAAACGCCTCTCCTTGTGAAGCTGACTCTCTCTTTTAGGTCTCTTGTACTATCTTCTTGACAGGAGCAGCGCCTAGTGGGTCTCTTTGTTATTTTTGTTTTTTGCCATTGAGCTGCTCCTCTACTGTAAAAAAAAAAAAGTGCCATCAGTAGTAATTCTTTACGATGATCATAATAAAATACAATCATCTTCCCATAGTGACTGGTAGCACGGATGACGGTATGCTGGAGGGGGTGCTGCGGGGGGTGACTGGGGTGTTCCCGCCTCACTGCGTCCAGGAGGTGCGGCTGCGCAACCCCCAGGCTGTGAGGGAGTCCCTGATCGCCCCCCAGGTGGCCAGGGTGCAGGGCCGGCGGGAGATGATGGTGCCACCCCACTACGGCACAGCACCGAGGATCAGGAAGCCGTGAGTCAGGAAGGGTCGGGGTTCTCTTAAAGCTGTACCTACCTGATTATGTTTCTGCTGGACTGAGTAAAGCTTGTATGTCCTCTATTTTGTCACCTTTTATCACGTAGCTCTATAATTTTAGGTATTGTTTTGGTAACATGATTTTATTTGGTAATGCATTCCAGTAGTCGGTTATTTGATTTGATAAGCCGAGATTTCTTACATCCTTATCATTCCTCTTTGGGTATAGTGTTTTATTATGTCCCTTGATGTTAGCTTCTTATATATGGTATACTATTCATTCATATTCATCTTTTCTTAGCCACCTGCATTAGTATAGCATAATCATGTCACCTCTTTTTTTCTTCTTTTAGGGTGTGACTCCATGTGCTGGGAATTCAGTTGATAGAGAAATGTTTGCATCCAATGTAAAAATTTAGAAATATTCCTGAGAAGTAATGGTAAAAAAAGTCATGTCCTTCCTGTCACTACATTTTCAAGGCTAATGAAAATCCCTTAATTCAGTAATCTCCTCAACAGTGTCAATGAGCCTCGCACGGTTGTCCTTCACCGGGGCAAGAAAGGCTTTGGGTTTGTGCTGCGGGGTGCCAAGGCTACGTCGCCCCTGATGGAGCGTCCCCATGAGCGCGGCCCGGCCCTGCAATACCTCGACGATGTGGACCCCGGCGGCGTGGCGGACCTGGCAGGACTAAAGAAGGGAGATTACTTGATAAAGGTGAGGAGGGGACATTTACCCGGTAGCAGCGGGGATCATGTTTCTTAATTAATGGTCCCTCCAAGTGAGAAAAATGAGAAAAAATCACCCCTCACACAAACCATTTCATAATATGTATCAAAGCATTTGTGATCAGATTATGTATCATCTATTTTGGGGGGTTTATATCATGGCACAAATTTGGCCCGTCGCTGCTACTCGGTAAAGCCACAAATTTGGCCCGTTGCTGCTACCGGGTTAAAGATTAAGGCTGCATTGATACACAAAAATAAATCATAAAAAATGTAATGTAGAGCAAAGTTCTTCAAAGTATTGGTGATATAAAAGTAGTGGATTGCAATAACCTACTCACTGTTTTGTCTTTTTGTGGATAAATAACATTATACCAGATGACAGGAGGTATATGACTGTCTGTACTGTTGAGAGACTTGCAAATGGTTTATGAAGGTATTGCTGAAACTTTAACTTCATCATTGTAAGAATAATTTGAAGAGTGGAATAGATAGTGTAAATATTATGGATAGGGATGACTAAGAGCTTGAAAGAATCTCTGAATGTGAAAATTATGTGAAGGTATTGGTTGTTGCTCATATTGTAACATCCTTTAACTTTTGACTGTAACATACTTTATCATTTGACTGTAATGTGCTTTAACTTTTCTCAACCTTTCCTCCCCAGATCAACGGCGAGGATGTGTCCCAGGCATCCCACGAGCATGTTGTAACCTTGATCCGTAAGTCTGGCGACCTGGTGCAGATGGTGGTGGTCACGCCAAGCCCCATGACCTCCTTCACCGCCCTTAAACCGCCGATGGGCAACATTGGCACAATAAGACGTGGGTGCCAGACACTACCCCGAAAACTCCACGCAGGTAGATGCATGTTGCCTTCCTCCCCTCATCCCCTCACTCCTTCCTTCCTTCCCTGTCACTCTCCCCTCCTCTCCTCACAGCTCCCATAGATCTCATTCATGCTGCAGAAGAACCAGATCCTCCCTGGCAGAGTATAAAGCCAGACTCTCACCCCTTGGAGCGGCGACTCGGTGAACCTTTCCTGGCGGCGGCGGTCGTGTGAGGCTGTTTATTCCTCCCTCTGTGTTTCTCTGGTCTCTGCACTGGTTGACTAATCCCCTCTTTGATTTATCCACTGGTACATTAACAATTTCTTGATTTATGTATGTAATAGACTAACATTCCTCTTGTATTAGACTCACAGATAATAATCGACTAATAGCATGTCAAGACTTGTTGATACATGCACATGCATCCATTTCATGTCAGTGTGTTTAATGCTCTAGCATCACCATTCTCAAGCACTTACCATATTGGAGAAACTTAGTTATTGTCAATGTCACTTTTATTTCTTGTCACACAGTTCAGCATGTGGATGTCATTTGTAAATTGTCATCCTATTTCTCATGTGAATGTTTTCAGTGAGTGATCCTGCATTTACCTCGCTCAGTCTCACGTATTCCACTCTTGAAGCTTGGTTGAAGTGCCATTTTTCATACTGGCAGTGCCCACCTTTTTAACTATCCGGTGATGATGCACCTTTGGTCTGGTCCCTCGGTGTTTCCACTACCTGCTGGAGGATTTTTGTACTGTACATTTTTTGTATTTGTATAGTTTAAGAAGTAAAGATAAGCAGAGTATTCAAAGTATGTCATGAAATGGAAGATGTAACTCTCAACACAGTGTTCCAAGTCTTTGAAGTGAACCTGTGTGTTTCCTTGCATCCAAAGTCACCAAGTTTTCACCTCATAATATCTTAATCCTTCTGAGTGTGCATTCTGTATCTCAGGAACACAACTAATTACCTGGCTTTGCTCTGGCTAATACAAACCTGAGGACTCGCTAAGGATGAATTTCAGAATAGACTGTGCTCACAAGCTTTCATATTTCACCTCTGTGTGAAGGGCATGGAAAGACTGTGCTGATGTACTACAACAGGTTTTAACAGAGCAACTCTTGTAGCTGTATTACCTAAACAGTAGATATATTTCCTTCATTAAAAAATCACTAAACAGTAATGGAGCACCTATAGATATTAATACCACATACATAATGACAGGTTTTAAGTTGGCTGGAATTACTCAAGCAGCAAATACTGTAGTAGATATAGTATGTAGATCACTTAACATCACAGTAGCTGTCTTATTACCTTTACATTTTGTGTAGAATTAACTGTCAAATGAGACATTCTCTCTTTCTCACTCTTTCTCTCTCTCATTCCTTCAGTGCCTTTGTTTCCCTGTGATCTTTTATTCCCTCCAAAAGGATGGCCACAGACGACATTCCCTTACAGTCGTGTCCATCTTTGGTGCAGTGGTTAGCATTCCTAATTATAAAGCCTTGAGGTTCAGTCCTAACCCATGGCAGTCGACTCCCAGCCCCTTTTGGGTTGGTTGATATATGAGTAACTAGGGAAGGTAATCCAGATGTCACACTTGCCCTGTGTCCTGGGCTAGTGGGGTCTCACCCGCTCCAGGATCAAGGGCCAGTGAGATGGAAATAAGCACAGAGGCCACACACAGCTTCGTGTGTGCCCCAGCTCCACCCTTCCTTTATCTTGCCCCTACAAGGGTTTTCTCATTCCTTTCACATTTTTTCCTGCTTTCTTTCCATTAAACACCATCCCACTGACTGTCATGAATTATAATAAACTAGCTCAACTAAACAGTTCACATCTTTGGGTCTGACATATAGTCTTTCAGAATCAGCCTAAACAGAGTGTGTCTAGCTGATTGGAAACAGTGCTTCAAAAAGTTTTGACCAAAAATTTTGCCAAATTTGTACAGAACAGTGCTGTGTTTCCATTCCACTACTGTTAAGTTGAAGGCCAGAAAGTCTATACTGTAATTCTCCTGTGTCAAGCTGGAGAGTAACCCAAGACAAGCGTGACACAGGCCTGCCAGGTGCTGGTCCCTGTGCCTCTCGCTGCCCTCTGCTGCCTGGCCTCTCACCTCACTAACTGTGCCTGTGTCTCCCTCTAGTGCGGTCGTCCCAAGCCCCCCCAGCTCCCCCCCCAAGGGACCCCAGAACCACCCTCAGTGTGGGCCGAGCAAGGGCCAAATCCATGGTGGCTGGACTTCAGGATATTGGTAAGACTAAGGTTCCATTATGTTTGTTGATATCCTTCAGCTATGGTTTGTCCTTCATCTAGTTGTTTGTGCATTTACTTTGCATTATGGGAAGTCTATCTCTAAAATGTCTTGAGAATTCAAATTGTTAAATATAGAGTATAGACTATAGAGGTTAGGTATATTGAGAAAGAAAGACAAAGGAGAAAGGGCAGATTTTATAAGTTTAGCTGAAAGTAGAGAAGAACCGAATATAAGGGACTTCGACACTGTTAGGCAAAAATGCACCCAAAAGGAGGTTATATTCAGCAATCATCCAGGCGATTGAAAGCAGTTTTCAGGATGAGTCAGTAGGGCAAGATGTGGATGAACACAGTAGAGAATGAGTACATAGTTGCCTATCAAGGAGCAAAGTTAGGGACTTCAGTTCTTCCTAAAGAATCTGGTGTTACAGGTATTCATGCACACTGTTGAAAAAATAGGCAAAATAAGGGCTTATTAATATATTTTCCTCTGTTTTCTCTCTGGAGGAACGAGTTCCTTGAGGGAACTGGACACCAAAGGTATAGACAGACTGGCTGAAGTTATGACTCTAGAAATTGTTTTAACCTCCCTCCAAAGGCTGCAGTTTTATGTTATTACCAGCATTGTTTCCCTAAAAAGATTCAGTAATTTTGAATAATCTGAGCATCAAAAAAGTAGACTGTATTGAAATTCCATCTTGTTTGCATTGGCTTATTGTATCGGTATATTATGTTTGAAGTTTTTACCTCCAGATGTTATATATTATTATTTTGTGAGATTTTATTTTTATCATGAAACCTGTGCATGGGATTACAGCTTTTGGGTTTTTTTTTTTTTTTTTTTTTTTTTTTTTTTGTCAAGTTGAACTGGAGGTAAATTTTCGGCCATCACTGAAAAGGAAATATTTGATGATGGTGTTTAGCTTTGATTGGCCACAGCAATACATAATTTTCCAGGCTGTTGAGACATAGCTGAGCTTGTTTTATGACAGAAAAGCACTAGTGAATCATTCAGCTATTTCAGTTTAGTCTATCAGTGCAGGCTCACAAAAGTACTCGCCTTGCTTTGTTCCAATGAGTTGCTTCTGAGGGAATGTGCATGAGTGAGTACATACCATGGCATGGGCATGAGGCACTGGGGCGCTGATCCGGCATATCCTGGTTTGTCCTGATACTTGAAGGCTGTGGATAAGTAATGCATGCCAGAATTATAAGAAAAGCCTCAAAGAAAATTAGAAAAACAAATATTTCAGACAGATTTTTATATGCTATAATGTCAGATTTATGAGGGTGCAATATCAATATATTTAAGTAAAGAAATGAGTTCATCTTTAAATGTGGCATGTTTGCTATAACTGTTGCAAGTTGAATGAAAAAATAACTTGGTAAAAGTAATAAATGTGTAAAAATATGATGTTTCAGTGTGGAATTGGGTGAGGTACGTATCATTAGATGTGTCTTTGAGAAAAATAAGTGAAAGTTTGAGGTGGGAGAATTGTCTGAAGTCCATTTGACCAATGAAGGCAAGGGTTCATGAACACCATCAGTGCAGGTGAGAGGGTTGGGGCTGAGCCAAGCATGTTTTGTCACTCTCCCTTCCCTGAGGTGTGTTACTGATTGCTGCACTCTGCCCCTTAGAAGCCCTGGATGCCAGCATGCGAGAGAACGGGGATGTGATGTCCCGTTCTGCCGGAGAGCATTATGGGGTGGGTCTGTATGGCTCCCCCCAGGGCACCCCTTCCATGGGCACTCCAGTAGGCACTCCACCAGGCCCTAAGGTTGCATCCATTAAGGCGCGTCCAAGCTCGAAACGCATGACAGCAGCGGAGGTTGAGGACTTGTTCCAGCACAGCTCCTCCCCCCCCACCAGCCCCTCCTCGCGTCCACCACGAGTGTATGCAAGTGTGGCGGAAATGAAGAAGGCAAAGGTGGGTTCTGTCCTCCTCTGTGAGTGTCTCCTTCATATTCTGTCCCTCTTTTTGTGTTAAGGATCCTTTCTCCTCCTTGATTAACCTTTCTCGGCCTCAGTGCCCTCCGTGCTGTTTTCTTCCATGCTGTTGCTCACCACTCCTGCCATAGACCCTTCCTATGGCAGTCATAATAATTCCTCAAACAAATGCTTTATGAAAGTTAGTACAATTTATTCTCTAGTGTAAAATGAGCAGTATAAATTGAATTACAGGAACTTTATGTTTCTGATTTGAAGAACAAGAAACTTACTGAGTTGTCATCATGTGGCATTAGTGCACATATACTGCACCCTGTGCATCATTGGGTAGCTGCAGCATGCTGGGACCCTTGAAAAACATGTATCTACTTCTTTGCATGATCAATATACCAACAAGTTTTCCCAATGTCCTCAGAATAATCTGAATATCAGAAGTTGGGGTGACTTCAGAGAATTAAGAAGGTTATTGTTTTAAAGTTACGATTTTAGGGGGAAGAGTGGCACAGTAAAAAATTACAAACTATATTTATTCAACATTTTTTGAATGGTTTCAAGATGACACCAAGGCGATGCAAGTATGCTTTCATGCTGAGGTTCAGGGCATCAAGTGAGAGTCCCCACTCTGACATGGCTGTCAGGCAGTCCACCAACAAAAGCTCCTCCTCCCAGAACAACACACATTGTCCTCCTGGTTTGCGTTTATGTTTCCCGGCCATGAACTTTATAGCAGCGGCCGGCACAGTGAGTGGATCAGCACGCACGTCCTCTTTGGCGTTCTGTGATGCAGAGTGTGAACTCACAGTAGAGTGCACCTTACCCTCTAACATGCTTTTAAGACTGTGGCATACTGCTAGAATTAATAAAATAATTCTCCTTACTGTTCTCAGTAACCTGCAAATATAATCACATTCATGTCTGATGTCACCCCCAAGAATAGATAAGACATGTATGATACATATGATGTTATATGTGAGATCAAAAACATATTTGAATATACCAATGACTCTGTTCCATGGTAGATTCTAGTCATATACCCTAACTAACAGTGTGTGAGTGTTCACTGATCTCCACCAATTCCCAAATTTTCTGACCCAGAAAACTATTTTTCTGAATTCAGAAAAAAATGGTTTTATGTTATATATCTTACTAAAAACAATGTGGTGACATATTTATAGAGCAGACACACATACATGAAAATACATCCTACATCAGTTGCATGTTTTCCATGCTAATGCCTATATAAAAACACCATTTTTTTTTTTTTTTTTTTTTTTTTTTTTTTTTTTTTCAGCCTGTGCTAGAAGTCACCCCAAGTTACGGGTTTCACATTTTTCATGCTGCCTTTTCAAACATACACTGAAATCTTGCTTGTTTGAAAATTGTCATGTCTTGGCTATATATATATATATATATATATATATATATATATATATATATATATATATATATATATATATATATATATATATATATATATATATATATATATATATATATATATATATATATATATATATATATATATATACATACATACATACATACATACATACACACACACACACACACACACACACACACACACACACACACACATACACATACACACATACATATACGTATGTGTATATACAGTGGTACCTCATGATTCGAACGCCTTTCAATTCGAACAATTCCCAATTCAAACACATTTATCAAACAAATTTTGTCCTCCAATTCGAATGTGCGTTGCAATTCGAACACAAACAAACGGCTGCAGACGAAGCCACCAGTGTAGCCAGGTCGGTGAATGTGATACCGCGGACTCCAGCCTCAAAAAACGCCAACCCGCAACTGCCATTTTTTCCCCTCGCACTCCTTTAAAAAATAGCCCAATTGCGCGGGAAAAACGTGGATCTGGCAACGCTGGAAGCCACTCTTGTCAGTCACACTTGTGCTCCCCTGCTTTGAACGCCACTCTTTGTTGGTCTTGATATTTTTTGCATATTTTCCTGAAACTAACCCTCATTATGGCTCCCAAGAAAGTGAAAAGTGACGGTGCAAGTGGTCGTAGGAAGCTTAAGCGTTATAGTATGGAAATGAAGAAGAATCACACACACACACACACACACACACACACACACACACACACACACACACACACACACACACACACACACACACACACACACACACACACACACACACACACAAGGCCCATCTCCAGGAGGACGTCCTTTCAACATTTTACTCCGGGAAATCTGTGCGTAGCGCCGGTGAATCAGTGAGATATTTTCCATGATCTTATGTCTGTGTCCTTTGGCAATATTTAGTTGACAATATATATCTGGTTGACAATATTTGAGTGATCTGGCCACAGGGCACAACATTAACCCCTAAAAATGTTAAAAAATATGAGGATTTTGGGGCCTGGAACGGATTATTTTTTTCTACGTTAATTTCAATGGGATAAATTGCTTCCTAATTCGAACAGTCCAAATGAACCAATTAAGTTCAAATCACGAGGTACCACTGTGTGTATATAGCGTGCGGAATAACCAGGTGCATTTGTCTTTTCTCCTTACTACAGGGAGCAGCACCACTCTTGTATCTATACAAAATCTAAGCCTTGTGTAATAACCTGTTTCCCTTCCTGCCAGGCTATGAAGGCCAGGCATGTGGCCGAGCTCACCCGGATGCACAAGGTGTTCCGGTCTACGCCAGACCTGAAGGCCGGGGTCACGGCGCCCCTGCCAGCTGCCACAGCCGAGGAGAAGCGCAAGTCCATCTCCCAGGAAGATCTGTTCATTTCGACACTGAATGGCCAGGGATCACGACATTCCCTAGCCTGTCCGCCACGCCGCTCTTCCACCCTCGGGAGGAGTCCTGTTGGCGGGGGGTCTCTCGGGTCTAGCCAATCCTGGCAGAGTGGGGAGGATGATGAGGATGACGATGAGGAGGAGGAGGAGAGCAGTGACTCCCCTAACTGCTCCCCAGGACCCGTGGAGTACAGGATGCTCCGGCGCTCCCAGTCAGCTGTCAATGCTGCCATGCTGCGCCGGGCTGGTCTCCACCCTCCCCCAACCCACCCTCCACCTCCACCACCCCTCGGCCAGCTCGTGAAGGTTGACATCAGCCGCTCCAAGAGTGACTATGCCACAGTGGGCGTGGCACCCTCAACCCCCGACTCTGCTCCACTGTCGCCTGCCATCCAGTCCAGCTTCCGACCAACAGACAGTGCCAAGTTATATGCCTCACCAGAGGAGGTCAAGGCAGTGGGTTACCGCAGCCCAGACTCAGCGGGCCGCAAGGGCACCAGCGTCAAGACCCGGTCACAGAGCTTGCCACCGAGCACTTCCCGCCCCAGTGTCCAGCGAGGCTCCCCAGAGAGGGCCGCCCAGGCAGCCTACTCTGCCACCGCATACTCCACCTTCCGGGGCGAGGGTCGGGAGGGCAGCAGAAGCCAGGAGCCGCTCTCTCCTCCAGCCACAGCCCCACACAGACCTCCTGTTAGTGATTCTGTGACCTACGCACGACCCAAGAACAACCGCAGTGTTCAGGAGAATGTTGAGACCAATTCCCCCAGTCGTGTGGTTCCTCAAGGGGGTCGCGGCGCCCCTCCACCCTCCACCCCAGCACCTGACATCCCTGAGCCAGACTACAGCTCCGATGAAAACTCCTCTGCCCCGTCACTGTCCCAGGATGATTCCAAAAAGACGAAGACCCTCAAGAAGAAGAAACAATCAGTAGCCTTCTCTCCCAACCTAGTGACCTCAACCGATCCCCCAACCCCCCCTCAGCAGGACTCTGATGGACCGCATTATGCTGCTCCCTCCAGAACCCCAGCACCAGCACTAGCCCCTGTGGGACCCCTTGGAGGCAATAACTTCAGGGACATGATAGCACAGAAGGCAGCTGAGAGACAAGCCAGGCAAGATGATGGACCAGAAGGCTCACGGTCAGCCAACTCCAGCCCGGCCAAGAGAATCAACAATGGCAATGGCAACGGGGCTCTTGGAGACGCCATCCAGGAATCTGCACTTTTCAATCGCCAACGAGAAAAGAGTTCTCCGGCACCACAGGTGGGCCGGCCTGTCAGTGGCCCCAATGAGGACCTCAAGATGGGCCGCATCATGAGGAACTCCAAGTCCTGCCCTAATGAGTTCTTAGAAGATGGTGACAACTCCTCCAGCGGTGTGAGCAGTGATCAGGACCCTGCAGAGGCCTACGTCACTGTCATTAACACAGAGTCTGACACCATTTCTGCCACCACCAGCGGCAACGGTGGCTCAGAAAGGTTCCTAAGCCACCAGGGGTCCCGAGATGATAGCTCGGAGGCCTCGGAGAGCTCAGACGAGGCCAGCGACCGCACTTGGATCTTGACCAATGAACGCAGCGGTGAGAGGAGTGATTCCAGGAGTGACAGTGACTCCAACGGTGCCCGGCGCTCCGGCTCACTGACCCGCAACGCTGTGTCACTAGTCAAGCTGCCACCACCCCAAGAGACTACAGAACCTGACCTGGAGGGTGAGACAGCAAGGCAAGGTGACCAGGACACCCTCAGCACAGTGTCCTCCCTCAGTAGCCTCTCCTCAGGCTCTGGGGGCAGCGGTGGGGAGCGGGAGAGGGCACACCCACCCCTCACCCAGGCCCAGCATTCCCTACCCACCACTACTCACCCCCATATGAGAGCCACCCTGCCTAGGACACCATCAGCTGTTACTCGTGCTGCCTCGGCCCCTCCCCAGACTACTCACGGCATGAAAACCGTGGCAGGCGGTTCCCTAACCCGCGGCCGCCCTCGGGAACAGCTCTGGAGTTCTGAAGGGGAGGGCGGGGGAATGGTGCGAGAGAAGAGTGCACCGCCAGCCTCACGCACCCTCGAACGGCCTTACAAGGGCACCATGAACTCGAGGGGGGCAGAGTATGAACGCAGCATTGAGGAGTCTCTGCAGCTGATCCGCATGCACATGGACTCCCTGAATGAGGTGAACACACTCGCTGGGGTGCCGGGGGCTGGCGGGGGAAGTGAGATGGTACTTGCTCCCCCACCAGAGTTCTGTGACCTGTCCTTGTCAGAGCATCACCCACGAAGGAACAAAACAGTGATTCACATCTCCAGTGACACCCAAGACCCGCCTGTCAGTCTGGTGTCAGGGCCATCCAGGCACCACCACCACCACCATCATCACCTGCACCACCACCACCAACAACAGCAACAGCAACCACAACAGCAGCAACACCCCCAGCAACAACACCCCCAGCAACAACACCAGCACCAACTACAACAACAACAACTTCAACAGCAGCAACTACAGCAACACCAACTACAACAGCACCAGCTACAACAACAGCAGCTACAACAGCACCAACTTCAACAGCACCAACTACAACAGCACCAGCTACAGCAACACCAAATACAGCAACACCAGCTACAACAGCAGCTACAACAGCAACAACTCCAGCAACAACTTCAACAGCAACAACAGCAGGAACAAGAAGACGACACTCCACAGTTCCGACACAAGACATTGACCGAGTGGACCACCCGAGACACAACGGAGTGGCTGGAGAGTATTTTTATGCCCGAGTATAAGGATTCTTTTGAGGAGCAAGACATTGACGGTCGAAAGTTGATGGGCCTGAACAACGATGCTCTGATCAACCTGGGTGTGAGGCGGGTTGGTCACAGGGTCAGTATGGAAAAGTCTCTGAAAAGGTATAAACCCACTGAACGCATTGATCTTTGATTTGAGAGTTCTTGGTGAGCCTTGTCGGTAGTGAAGGCCACCGAGAACGAGAAGACCGTTAGATGCTCCTATGTGCTGTTACTGGGCCATTCATTTTCATACTTAAGGTTAGTGGTGGATGTGTATGATTCTTGTGTTTGCTGTTTATAAACTACATCGATGAAGCCCTCAGGGTCCCGAGAATTATTTTTTCCTGGAGACGTGTCCATTTTTTCATTCATTAATCTTCATGATCATTTTCACCAGCCTTTCATTCTTCATTGAGTCATTTTTGAATGTTGAGAAGCCATTGTGTACTAGGTGTAGTCTCTTTGCCTAAAAACGTCCAACTTGTGAACTCTTGAAACTCCAGACAATAACTAAAAGAACTTGTATTCCTAGTTTAAAGACAGTGATTTTGAATTCTCTCAAAATCTATTATGTAATTTATAATTACCAATAATTTTAAAAGCTATATGTGTCATTGTAATTATAATGTCTAGGGACTTTGCTTTCAAGTGCAGACTGAACTATGGCTATGAAGTGGTACTAACACAGAGCATTCAGTTCCTATATCAATATTTTTCCTAAGTGTCAAAGCAGAAAAGGAACTCCAGCATCTCCATTTAGTATGTTAATCAAAAGTATCCATAGCATGTGTGAATTGGTATTACTGCAAATGCCATCAGCCTGCGGGGAGTGGCTGGCCGGGTCACCGAGGTGTATCCATCATTATCTGACCCTCGGCCAGCCCTTGGAAACATTGTGCATGCTAGGTAGTCTTCATTATCCACTGTCGCCATTGCCAATTTTTATACCTGTAACATTTTATATATAAAAGTATATACTATATACATATATAATATATATATAGCATTATGCACCATGCTGTTGAAAGACACGTGTCCTTGTGCTGGAGAAGTGGGAAGTGTTCTTAGCTCTGGAGAAGAAAATGAGTGCACAGACTAAGTGTTTGTACAAAAAAGGTTGTTGATAATGTACATATTACTGGATCATAAACCCTTCACTCAACACAGCTACATTGTGTATATATCTATACGTATGGTTCTCTTTGCTAGTGACTTGTCCATTCTGTCTGCCAACTTTGTGTGTGCCAAATGCTTCATCGCTGTGAGGTGTGATCAAGAGCCGAGTGAACCAAGAATGTGTGTGTCTGTGCCAAGAAGTGTGTAAAATTTAAGTATTGATATGTTTTCATAATTATGTTTGACATAATCATACAATCACAGGATATGGTGACTCCTTAAGTTTAAATGCCAAATAAGCAATAATATGATGACCCCCATAATGGGTAGTCTTATGCATTAAATATCTCAGACCTGGATAATTCTCATGAGTGTTGCTACCCAAATTCATCTTTGACTGATGGAAGAAAACTCTTGTTAACTATCAGATGTGTGGAATTTTCTCTTGTGGGTTGCTCCAGGTTTGAGGAGGAATTACTGTGCTTGGCAGCGAAGAGTTTTGAGCATTTTCGAAAATCTTAATGGCATCTGCAGTTTTGTGTGGGGGAGAGAGACATTAGGAAGGAGAAGTGAGTGAGTGAGAGGAAGTGAGAGGTCCAAGCTTTGTGTCGTGTTGGGAGCTTGTTTGTGCGTCAGTGATTGGGCTGTTAAGAACTAACCAAATCGTGAACTGAGGAAAGACAATAATGGCTGAGCTTCTTTTCAGGTAGCTTAGAGGAGATGACTAGTGACTGAGCAGCCTTGTGATACTAGGCCTTTGAACTAGTTAAAAGAAATCAAGCAATGCTGTAATTTTGTATAACTATGGTTTCTTCAGCCACGCAGAAACCCAGATCGTTTACACCCAGCATTAGTAGACCCAGCTACTTATTAGTTTTGTGAATTGCGCTTCTTAAAACAAAAGTCAAGCGAAAAATAATCACAGAAAGCTTGAAGAGTAAATTATTAATTTTGTCTTGTATTCAAATCAATATTGAAAGAGCGCGTTCTCCTCGGTTAGCTGGCGAAAAACTGAATCAAATACTGTTCATGCTAGCGCTTTAGGAGTACCTAGAGCTAACGTGCAGCATATTTCGCTCGACGCTTCCTTTGATTTTCGCGCGATGGTCGTGAGAACATCGCGCGTGTAGCTGTCGCGGCCACCGCGTCGCGCCCATCACTCATTGTCCCGCTCTCAGCCACACAGGAGCTAAATGGTGCTGACATTTACACAGACATTCATTCATTCGTTACTGGCAGGTTTATACATATATTATTTCTTCTTGTGTTAGGATCAGCAAGGAATTCATATTTTTTTCCTCCAGCGCGGGGCGAGCTGCGCGCCGGCCGCTCCGCCCCACTCTAGTCTGTCCGCTGTAGTTATTATTATTATTTCTAGGCGGATCTTTTTCCTAATACAAAATTGTTTACAAATTTTAATTATTTATCCAGAGATATGTATGTGCATCTGTGCTCAATAAAGTTTAATACTTTTACGTGTAGCCTTTGGGCCATATTCATTAATATTGTGGTTTTCCCCCTCATAATATTATCAAGGTCATGGATATGTATTGTGATGTATATATTTTGCGTTTTTTGTAGTATTTGAGGTTTATAAAGGTGCAAACTACTCTACTGTTTGGCGTGTAATGAAGTAGTTAAGGAGAGTAAGGGAAAATAATGACATTAAACGGGAAGATGATGAAAAAATGAGTAAGGAATCAAGATCATGCGCCAAAACCAATCAATGCCAATCAATGCGCCAAAGCCACCAATCAGCTGACAGTGCCTTGGCGAAGATTGTGGATATTGATTAACTTTTATGTACTGTACGAATTTCACCTCACTTTACCCTAGCACGATCTCTGCATGTCACGAAACACACACAAAATCAATCTAGACAATTAAAGGTTTTGCCATCCCGCGACCGGCATGATTGGAAAGCAACTCCTTAACCTTAACCCTACACACAGGCTGGTATTTTAAGATATTCTCTTCTCACATCGGCTATTTCTAAAGGTCAAAGAGGGGATCAGTCGGGTTATAGTGAGTTTAATTTAGGTTCACAGTACAGAGGAAGGGGTCACGTACACTACCACCAGGGTCATAAAACTACCCCTGGAAATGCCCACAACTACGAAAGCCTAGTCAAATACGTGACCTTGGGGGACAAAATGTTTTAAGATACGACCCTCGGAGTTTGTTACGGGCGGCCCAGGTATTATATTTATACGTAGCTTTTTCGTAGCAGTCAATTTCTTAAGCTGTAGATGAATTTGTCACTTATTTGACGGAATGAAGTAAATATAAATTACTCTAGCACTACTATTTGGTGTAATGAATTAGATGTAAATTATACTAGAAGACATATAAATTAAACTATTAACACTAGTGTTTGGGGTAATAAAGTAGGTAAAGAATACAATCAAAATCTCGCGCCAAAACCAAGGAGCCATCAATCAGCTGACAGGTGCGGCTGCGGGGGAGGAGGCGGCAGACACACCCACGTGGACCTTTAAACCAGTGACAGTGAAAATACGAAAGCTTTTTTTACGTGAACTCTCCCTGTCATTCCTGGACCTTTACACCTTACTATGGAGGCTTCTGTGTACTGCTGGCAAGGTCACTGATAGAATTTAAAGGTAAGTATTAATATTATGATAGGTGTTTGTGTTGAGGGTACCCACTGGTAGCTGTCAGGGAAATGATTAGTTTTTTTTTATTATTTACGCCTATGTTGACAGTTCTGCGACGTTATTTCAGAGGTAGGATCGTTATCTGTATTCTATTTACCCGTACAGAGCTGTCGCAAAGGGTTCACAATAATGTTATAATATATATATATGGAGGTGGGCTAGAAAACGGGTGGAATTTCAGTTTGTTTATATTCTGCTTTTACTGTCAACTGATTGGCCCTTTGCATTCGTTTTTATATAGTTAAGGTTTTATTGACAAATCTTACCTGTCTTGAGTAGCTTTACCTGCTTGGGGTGTATTTCTGAGGGATTTATAATAGGTGACCTGCATGGCTCTGCTCTTAATGCCTACCTGAGCGTTGTAAAGGTCAAATTAATAGACTGCCCGTGAGTGATGGTGAAGGTGGAAAGGAAAGGGCGTCTTGTGAGGTTGTGGAGGGTAAGGCATGTGTTGGGAGTAATAGGCGAAGGTATAGTGAGATGTTGCTATCGTACTTGGTGGGGTGGGGGTGAAAGGAGATATTTAATTAACTATAAGAAAAAAAAAGCATTCAGTTGAGGAGAGAAAGGGCATATGCTGGGAACAAGTGATGGGAAAAATGTGTTCTTTATCGTGATCCTGGGGGAGGGAAGGACATAATTACCTATATATTGAATTAACTATAAGTAAAAGCATGATCAGTTAGGCGAGAGGAATGGCATGCGTTGGGAGTCGTGGTGAAAATGTGTTATGACGATTGAGGAAGATAGAAAGAAATATTAGATTATATATTTTAGAGCATGGGCACTATATAGGAGATGAAGGGCATGTGATGAGGGGAAAAAGCATATGTTTAGACTACCGGACTACATGGAGGACAAAGGAAACATTTATTTAGTTGCACGGATAAAAATAACAAAATGCAAGGGAGGTAAGAGACTTGTTTCATACGGCAGAGGAATATTTAATGAATGACACGGGGGAGGACAGACTTGTGTTGGGAGTACTTAGTGGTAAAAAACAGTTAACTTTTCGGGATGCATAGGGAAGAAATATTAATTCAGCATATGTAAAGAATTATTTTGCGTGGGGGGGTAATATATGTAATTACCTCAGGTTGTGTAGCATATTAATAGTGACGAAAGGAGAGGTTTAGAAAAAATACATCTAAATCGCAGAAAAGTTATATATATGAATGTTTTTGCGCTGTAAAACCTAGAAATGAGTTGACATTAAGTAGGGTGAAGGAATGATTATAGCCTGATCATTAATGAGGAGTGGTGTGTGTGTGTGTGTGTGTGTGTGTGTGTGTGTGTGTGTGTGTCAGAGATGCGCTGTAGAACTTATAGAAGAAAATAAGCATGATAGAGGAGCAATTAGGCTTTAGGTATTTCGTGTGTGTGTGTGTGTGTGTGTGAAGGGGCATGGGAGGGGTGCGTGGAAAAAAATATATATTATGCATGATGGTGGAATAATTATTGGGCCAGTAATTTCGTGTGTGTGTGTGTATGTGTGTGTGTGTGTGTGTGTGTGGACGGGCATGGCAAAGGTACGCTGTAGTCCTTGTAAATAGATTAAAAAAAATATATTAAGCATGATGGAGGGACGTTTAGGTAGGCTAGTCACTGTGTGTGTGTGTGTGTGTGTGTGTGTGCAGGGGGATGGCCGAGGTGTCCGCTTTTCGACAGCTGCTCCGGGCTTATAGACGCGGCGATCGATACTCTGAGGCCGGCTGCGTGGTTAGGTCTAAACGATTGGCAGTCAGGACGGCTGCCACCTTCTTTCTCTTCTGTGTATTAGACTTAAATGAAAATGTATGTAGCCTCGTGTTAGGTTAAAAGACTCGGTTTTATGTTAGTTTTCACACAGCATTAGTCTTGTGTTAAAATGTTGCTTGATTGAATGAGTATGCCTGTATGTTTGCATCTGTCTATGTAGCTCCTCTGTTGGTATAGTTGAGTTGTTTTCTTCTTTATCTTGTTACTTTATATTTTTTCTTTCATTTTTCTACCTTTCTCTTCTCTTTTTATTTTCCTTATTTTCTGCCTCCTTTTTTTTGTTTACCTTGATTAATACGATGGGTTATTATTTTCTTATACGGGTAGGAAACTTTACTACATGGGAGATGGTATCACTTATCAAATTGGCTTATTATGCTAACATCGGAGGAGCCTACACCACCCTCATTAGCTCAGCATTATACTTTTCACCGTGATCTGTGTGCATCTCATGAAGATAACAACCTAATAATGCCCAGAAGACTTCGTAACACATTCTTCAACTCCGTATAGTTCACCACAACACTGTACAGTTATCATTGTCACTCAGAGAAAGCGTTCACCAGAGTAGGGTACGTATGAAGTTAAAGAAGTATTCGTTTTATCTCTGTGCTATGTATGTATGTCGCACAGACGCAATAATATATACCTATCAGCTTTTGTTAGAGCATTCTATTACCCCATATACCAAGGACCCACTAGACTCCCTGCTGTTCATTATAATCTGCAACGATCATGATAGACCCGCCGCTAAAGCCTCGTTGCCCTTCACTCCTAGGCTGCCGTTAAATTGCTATCGTTACATCACTGGTCTCGATCTTTTTTCTGTGAGTAAATTTCCAACAAGTATAATGGGAAATTTGGTGGCGCAAGTGCCTACAATGGCGGTCGGTATGCGTGCTCCATCCCATTCTGCATTGCTTATTATACGTTCTTGCTCCTTTTTTCGAAGTATTATGTATTGGCAATAAAGCACACCAGAATTTGAGGTATTATCCGACTATTGTCTATTTGTTTGTGAGAGCCAGCATCTTGGATTATGCCACAGTGACTAAAATTTTCTTATGGAAAGTTTCGAGAAATATCAGCCATAGTTCGTTAACACAATTCAGAAAACAAGAAGAACGTAAAGGCTTCAGCTCAGTACATTTCAGTATGGGAGTTAGTTAAATGATCTTGTCCTCATATTCGACCACCAAATTGTATATTAGAGAATGACAACAATTATAATTCAGTACAACCATCAGAACCTGCTCTTTCATGCTTCAGTGTTAGTTGTTCGTTAGTATCTTATCAACAGCTGAATATTACAATCTGAGGTTAATGAAGGGTGATTCTACTTAGCTATCGTTAGAGTACATATTTTACTTGTAAACGTATTATAAGATAACCTACTGTATTTTTAAGGTGTCAGTGGATGTTTGATGAAGTATATGTGTTGCTAAAATAAAATATTACTTGCGGCCATGCTGATAGCCACCATAACCCCGTGACGAAATCCCTGACAGTCTCTAGATATTATTCATCATGTATATACCAATGAAAAGAAGATATAATAAACCTCGGTGTAAACATAGAATCAGCTAAGTATACGTTCAAATGTTTGGAGCGTCACAGAGAACGGCATAGTTTGGGGAGCGGCCGTCAGAGGTCCGTTTTATCGCCCCGCCTCCCCACGTGCTGCCGCCGCGTCCTCCCCACCACCGGCGGTGCCTCGCCCCGCACCCCGCCGCCGCCGCCGCGGGGAGAAAAATGAAGGCCACGCTCAGTCTCCACCGCCGCCGCCGCCGCTATCATGCAACCATTCTCTCTTCTTTTACTCCCTTTTCTTCTTTTCTATTACTATTATCCCAACTACTACTCTATCTATTTTTCTTTTTCCTTTTTCTCCTACTTCCTATTTTTCTCCCTCTTCGTCTACTTCTTGTTCATTTTTGGTACTTCGTATTGTAGTTGTTGTTCTTGTTCTTGTTCTTATCCTTGTTCTTCCCTCTTTTTCTTTTTATGTTTTTGTTCTTTTCTTGTTCTTGCGCTTGTTCTTTTCTTGTTCTTGTTCTTGTTCTTCCTTGCACATAACCACACCCGCGGATGCATAAGTACTCGTGTATTAATTAATGTTTCTTGATAGTGATTATTTGTTTTGTAGTGTGTGCCTAATAATAATAATGATAATAATAATAATAATAATAATAATAATAATAATAATAATAATAATAATAATAATGATAACAACAATACTACTACTAATGATAATAATGACCATTTTATTTATTTATTTTTCATTATACTCAACATATTCATCATACTCTCTGAAATCACACATTTTTAGAAGGATAATGATATGATTGAATCCGCAGAAACTTACAGCGACGAAAAAAATGTTATAATGTCCTCCATTCCGAAAAATACTTATATCAGTAAAAAAATATCTATAGTAAACTGCGATTCTTTATTCAGGAAAAAAATATAATAAAATAAAAACAGTTTAACCTACATATGAGCCCGATAGAGATAATATTTACAAGGTCTCTCTCTCTCTCTCTCTCTCTCTCTCTCTCTCTCTCTCTCTCTCTCTCTCTCTCTCTCTCTCTCTCTCTCTCTCTCTCTCTCTCTCTCTCTCTCTCTCTCTCTCTCTCTCTCTCACCTTTGTCGGAGAAGTTTTCCAGATACGTAGAGGAGCAAAGGTGTTGAAAGAGGTGCAGGGGGGGCGGGGGGGGCAAGGGGGGCGAGGGGGGTCTCTTTGTAGCTCCTCTGTTGGTGGTTGAGCTGTTTTCTTCTTTATCTTGTTTGTTATATCTTTTTCATCTCCTTTGTGTCTTCTACTTTCTTTTTTCTTCCCGTTTTTATATTTTTTTTCTCTTTTTTTTCATCTTTTTGAGCTGATCTTGTAATAGCAACTAACGCATGTTGGGTAAGGATATAATGGTAAGGTTTGATTCCTTTTATTTTAGCCTTTTTTTCTTCTTTCTCCTATTTTATCTTCCTTTTCTTCTTTTTTCTTCTTCGTCTCTTCTTCTTTTTTTTTCTTTTCTTCTTATTCCTCTTCCTTTTTTCTTCTTCTTCTTCATCTTTGTCTTTTCTTCTTAATTTTCTTCTTCTTCATCTTCGTCTTTTCTTCTTCTTCTTCTTCTTCTTCTTCTTTTTCTTCTTCTTCTTCTTCTTCTTCACCCATCATCCTCTTTATCAACCTTCATTGCTATACCTTTCTTCATGAGGTTGTTGCTATTACACTTATATTAATTACATCATCATTTAATAATAATAATAATGATAATAATGATAATAATAATAATAATAATAATAATAATAATAATAATAATAATAATAATAATAATAATAATAATAATAATAATAATAATAATAATAATAAAAATTGTGGCTGTTGTAATGTTTTTTGATGGGAAGAGAAACTGGAATCATCTCAAACTTCCTCTTCCATATCAATGTTTTTTTTTTAGACAACCTTGTTTACTTACACTATTACTGTATTAGAGAGAGAGAGAGAGAGAGAGAGAGAGAGAGAGAGAGACAAACCGACAGATAGACACCAATAGGGACAACCAACAGACAAACACATAAATCACAGGGATCCAAAACAAAACAGGTAAACAGACAAACAAACAGAGGGACAAAAACACAATAAGAGAGAAACAATTTACATTCCAAAATTTTCCAATCTCCTCCCTGTTTCCAGTCTCTCAAATCTCTCCCATAGATCTCCTCCCCTCCTGCTGGTGATGCTCTGAAGGTACTAGTCTCATTTCTCTCTCTCTCTCTCTCTCTCTCTCTCTCTCTCTCTCTCTCTCTCTCTCTCTCTCTCTCTCTCTCTCTCTCTCTCTCGCTCGGTACCCACATAAGATAAGAAAGATAAGAAAGATTAGCAATAGGAGGTAACGAGGAGTGTTCACTCTCTCTCTCTCTCTCTCTCTCTCTCTCTCTCTCTCTCTCTCTCTCTCTCTCTCTCTCTCTCTCTCTCTCTCTCTCTCTCTCACTCTCTCTCTCTCTCTCTCTCTCTCTCTCTCTCTCTCTCTCTCTCTCTCTCTCTCTCTCTCTCTCTCTCTCTCTCTCTCTCTCTCTCTCTCTCTCTCTCTCTCTCTCTCTCTCTCTCTCTCTCTCTCTCTCTCATGCTTTTTTTCTTTCATAATCTCATTTAGGGTGTTTTCTTTCCATAGTTGTTATTATTATTATTATTATTATTATTATTATTATTATTATTATTATTATTATTATTATTATTATTATTATTATTATCATTATTATCATCATTATCATCATCATCATCATCATCATCATCATTATCAAGTGCCCCTCACTACATAAATAAACATATGAGTAAATAACTACCCAGCTAACTAACCAACTTGAGAACTAAATAATTTACTCAATTTATCATCTGTCTTAGTATTTATCTAACTGACAAATATGCTGACTAAGTGACGATTATTTAACTTACTGACTAACTAATAGACTAACTAATTAACACACTTACCATCTTGCTTATTAACTGATTATCTAACTTATTCACTAACTGACTAACTAACTAACCAAATAATTTAAAAACGATCTGACTATTTGACTTATTTATTAACTAGTTAACTAATCATTTAACTTTCCGTCTAACTCACCAACAAACCAAGCCAATAACTAACTTAATGATTAACAAACTCACTAAATACAATAATTAAACACAAAGTAATAATAAGTCTAGGTGGCCTCTTATTTCTTTTAACTACCTAATATCTCTCATTTTTTTCCCTCATCCTTACTTTTCTTTCTTACTCTTTTCTTCAACTTCATCCTCCCTTTTGGCATTACTTTCCTTACCTATATATCTTACCCATAAAACTACATTTCTCACACATTGCATTCTATTCCAAGCTGTACCTGCCCTATCCTGCAAAGGGGAGGGAGGAGGGAGTGGAGGTGGGAGGAATAGAGAGGGAAAGATATATATGTGATGGTGAAGGTGGGTGAGAAAAAAGGGGTAAGCTGTGAGATATAAGAGATGAGATGGCTGTTGTCTCCTCCACTCTCCACTCCACCCTCCACTCTCAGTACCTCCATCTCTTCACTCTTCTCCGTCTTCCACCTCGCTCCGATCCTCATCCTTTGCCGTTCCTTCTCGTCTTCCTTTAATTATGCCAACCACAAGGGGAGAGAAGGTGGACAATTTAGTGAAAGAATCTGAAATAGCGAGGAGAGTGATGGATAAGTGATGGCTTTAAGGAAGGTAGATTGGGTTAGGTTAGTAGATGTATGTTAGTTTAATTCATTGCTTGAAGATTGTTAAAAACGCTGAAGTAGTTAAGTGAATGTGGAATTTTAAGTACAAATTATATAAACTGTTCTGTATACTTTTGATCACTTGTCTTTAGGTGAGGATCAAGAGGAATTGTTTCTTTGTGCGGGAGAGATAATAAAAAAATGGTTGAGGTTTTTGAGAATTGAAGTAGCTGGTTGTGTGGAGCCAGTGAGAAATAGCAAATTAGAAACAGAAAAAACTGAATTTGTTATGAGTGGAGAAGAGAAAGGATGGACTATGGATGCAGAAATGAATAATTGATTGGTTGATTGAATGGAAATAATTTGTTTCAGAGATGAGACAAAGATATGATAGATGTATAGGCTTAGGTGCTTGAGTTGAAGAAGGTAGGAAAGGTTAGTGGAGCTGATGTGAAAAGGAAGAGTTGTTGTGGGTGAATGACAGTGGAGAGTTGACAGAAATGTGGTAAATAGGAATGGAAAATAGAGCTGATTGGGTGGAAGAGAAAGTGGAAGGTTCATATAAATGTGGTAAATAGGAATGGAAAATAGAGTTAATTGGGTAGAAGAGAAAGTGGAAGGTTGATGTAAATGTGGTAAATAGGAGTGGAAAATAGAGCTGATTGGGTGGAAGAGAAAGTGGAAGGTTGATAAAAATGTGGTAAATAGGAGTGGAAGGTAAAATTGATTAGGTGGAGGAGAGAGTGGAAGGTTGATAAAAATGTGGTAAATAGGAATGGAAGGTAAAATTGATTAGGTGGAGGAGAGAGTGGAAGGTTGATAAAAATGTGGTAAATAGGAGTGGAAAGTAAAATTGATTAGGTGGAGGAGAGAGTGGAAGGTTGATAAAAATGTGGTAAATAGGAATGGAAGGTAAAATTGATTAGATGGAGGAGATTAAAGGTTGAACAGTGATAAATATGAATGAAAGATTGAGTTGATTTGGTTGAAGAGAGTGAATGGTTCTTATAACTGTGGTAATTAGAAACGCAGGGTAGAGTTGAATGAGTGGAAGAGAGTGTGGATAACTGATAGAACAATGGTAAGTAGGAATGGAAGATTGATTTGTTTGAGTGAGAGAGAGAGAGAGAGAGAGCTAGAGAGAGAGAGAGAGAGAGAGAGAGAGAGAGAGAGAGAGAGAGAGAGAGAGAGAGCATGGGTGATAGTATGTAGTAATAGAGAAAAAAGGTAGAGCTGATTAGGTGGAAGAGAGAGTGGAGGGTTGATAAGAGCTGTGGTAAAAAGTAGTGGAAGGAAGGCTGAGTGGATGGAAGAAAGAGTGGAGGTTTGATAGAACTTTGGTTAATAGGAAAGGAAGGTAGAGTTGATTGGATGGAAGAGTGTGTAGAGGGTTGACAGAGCTGTGGTAAGTAGGAATGGAAAGCAGAGTTGATTCGGTGGAAGAGAGTGAATGGTCGATATAAATGTGGTAAGTCGAGATAGAAGGTAGAGTTGATTAGGTGGAAGAGGGAGTGAAGGGTTAATGTAGCTTTGGTAAATAGGAATGGAAGGTTGAATTGCCTGATAAGAAGAGAGAGTGAAAGGGGTTGATAGGAATGTGGCAAATAGAGAAAAAAAAGGTAGAGTTGATTAGGTGGAAGAGAGAGTGGAGGGTTAATGCAGCTGTGGTATATAGGAATGGAAGGTTGAATTGCCTGAATGGAAGAGAAAGTGAAGGGGGTTGAGAGGACAATAGTAAATATAGATAGAAGGTATAGAGCTGATTAGGAGGAAGAGAGAGTGAAGGATTAATGTAGCTTTGGTAAATAGAAATGGAAGGTTGAATTGCCTGAATGGAAGAGAAAGTGAAGGGGGTTGAGAGGACAATAGTAAATATAGATAGAAGGTATAGAGCTGATTAGGAGGAAGAGTGAAGGGTTATTGTAGCTTTGGTAAATAGAAATGGAAGGTTGAATTGCCTGAATGGAAGAGAAAGTGAAAGGGGTTGAGAGGGCAATAGTAAATATAGATAGAAGGTATAGAGCTGATTAGGTGGAAGAGAGAGTGAAGGATTAATGTAGCTTTGGTAAATAGAAATGGAAGGTTGAATTGCCTGAATGGAAGAGAAAGTGAAGGGGGTTGAGAGGACAATAGTAAATATAGATAGAAGGTATAGAGCTGATTAGGTGGAAGAGAGAGTGAAGGATTAATGTAGCTTTGGTAAATAGAAATGGAAGGTTGAATTGCCTGAATGGAAGAGAGAGTGAAGGGGGTTGAGAGGGCAATGGTAAATATAGATAGAAGGTATAGAGCTGATTAGGTGGAAGAGAGATTGAAGGGTTAATGTAGCTGTGGTATATAGGAATGGAAGGTTGAATTGCCTGAATGGAAGAGAAAGTGAAGGGGGTTGATAGGGCAATGGTAAATATAGATAGAAGGTATAGAGCTGATTAGGTGGAAGAGGGAGTGAAGGATTAATGTAGCTTTGGTATATAGGAATGGAAGGTTGAATTGCCTGAATGGAAGAGAAAGTGAAAGGGGTTGAGAGGGCAATGGTAAATATAAACAGCAGGCAGAGTTGGTTGTGATTGTGACAGGGAGAGGAAACAGACGGGTAAAATACACGTTATGACATATGACAAAGAAGAAAATTCCCAATATAAAAACAAATCATTCAGTATACGGAAGGAAACACGACACTTGAATGTTTACTAATTGGATGACTTTACTTGACATATTAAGAGTAGGTCATGAAACTTCTTGCTCAAGTTAAAAAAAAAAAGAAGGGAGGCAGTGGCGATATTTTAGGGGAAGGAAAAAAGAGACGAGGGCAGGGTATCGCCAGGAGGAACAGGGCATAGGAAGGCAATAGGAAATGTTTAGACAAGTGAATATAGGCAAGGATATAGGCAGGTATGGTATTAGGGGCTTAGAAAGATGTCAGCATAAGAAGGTATAGGCATAGTAAAGTATAATTATAGGGGTATAGGAAAGAATAGGGGTCTAGAAAGGATATAGAAAGGATATAGAAAGGTATAGAAAGGCAGAGGAAGGTAAAGAAGGGTATATAAGCAAGGATATGGGCAGGTATGTTGATAAGGGTTTTAGAAGATGTCGGCGTAGGTGAGTATAGCCATAGTAAGGTATAATTATAGTGGTATAGGAAATAATAGGGCTGTAGAAAGGATATAGAAAGGCAGATGAAGGTAAAGAAGGGTATATAGGCAAGGATATGGGCAGGTATGGTAATAAGGGTTTTGGAAGATGTCGGCGTAGGTGAGTATAGCCATAGTAAAGTATAATTATAAGGGTATAGGAAATAATAGGGGTGTAGAAAGGGCATAGAAAGGTATAAGAAAGATATAGAAAGATATAGGAAGGTAAAGGAAAGGTACATGACAGGTATAGGGAAGGGGAACTGTCTCAAAAAACGACTCACAAAACCTAAACCATCACTGAGGGTTGAAAAATCAGTGCCCGGTCTTATAGCACTGACAGGGTGCGCCAAGGGTATAGGCGCCTCAAGGGGTATCAATGGGACTCTTCGTAAGGTCGTGGCACTAATTAAGATGACCACTTAGATTAGATTAGAAGGTATTAAGGTATCTCTCCAAATGATTTCTTCTCTATTTTGAAACTTTTACTATACTGACTATTTGCAGGAGCTTTTTTTTATTCTCTTTCTTTCTTTCTTTCTTCCTGTTTTTTGTTTCCATTTTTTTCTTTCTTTTTTTCTTTGTTTCTTTCTTTCTTCCTTCCTATCTTTCTTTCTTTCTTTCTGTTTTTTGTTTCCATTTTTTTCTTTCTTTCTTTTTTTCTTTGTTTCTTTCTTTCTTCCTTCCTATCTTTCTTTCTTTCTTTCTGTTTTTTGTTTCCATTTTTTTCTTTCTTTCTTTTTTTCTTTGTTTCTTTCTTTCTTCCTTCCTATCTTTCTTTCTTTCTTTCTGTTTTTTGTTTCCATTTTTTCTTTCTTTCTTTTTTTCTTTGTTTCTTTCTTTCTTCCTTCCTATCTTTCTTTCTTTCCTTCTGTTTTTTGTTTCCATTTTTTTCTTTCTTTCTTTTTTTCTTTGTTTCTTTCTTTCTTCATTCCTTCCTATCTTTCTTTCTTTCTGTTTTTTGTTTCCATTTTTTTCTTTCTTTCTTTTTTCTTTGTTTCTTTCTTTCTTCCTTCCTATCTTTCTTTCTTTCTTTCTGTTTTTTGTTTCCATTTTTTTCTTTCTTTCTTTTTTCTTTGTTTCTTTCTTTCTTCCTTCCTATCTTTCTTTCTTTCTTTCTTCTGCAGGTCTCATTTCCTGTTAAAAAAAGGTCATATATGTTTGATGGTGGTATTTTTTTTCTTTTTTTTTACCGTTGTCTGTCTTCTTTCCTGTATAAAAAAAAGGTGTATCATATATGTGTTAGAAGGTGTAGCTCGCGTCTCATCCATCCCCTTTCTTTTTCCCTACCTTGAGCTGTCTTCATTCCAGTTTAAAAGAGGTGTGCCATAATGTGTGTTAGGCGGTCACCCATCCAAGTACTAACCAGACCCAACGTCGCTGGTGTGTGGAGTGCCATCCGCTAGAGTGCCTGTGGAGTGCCTTGTTGAGTTTCATGGGTGTGGTAACCTATGTGGAGTGGAGTGCCTCGGAGTGTTGCAGTGGGTCTGTGTCGTGTTGGTTGTCGCTGTGTTTCTCTGTGTGGTTGAAATGCCAAAACTTATATCAGCCAGAGATAGAGATAGATATGTAGATGAATAAATATAGATAGACTAATAGATTGATAGATAGATGGATAGATAGATAGTTACGATGCTGATGATTTGTACCCTTGCATTAGCGCTATTCTTCCTTAGGTATAGCCTTCCACACCTTATATAGCCTTCCACACCTTATATAGCCTTCCACACCTTATATAGCCTTCCACACCTTATATAGCCTTCCACACCTTATATAGCCTTCCACACCTTATATAGCCTTCCACACCTTATATAGCCTTCCCCACCTTATAAAGCATTACACACCTTATAAAGCATTACACACCTTATATAGCCTTCCACACCTTGTATAGCCTTCCACACCTTATATAGCCTTCCACACCTTATATAGCCTTCCACACCTTATATAGCCTTCCACACCTTATATAGCCTTCCACACCTTATATAGCCTTCCACACCTTATATAGCCTTCCACACCTTATATAGCCTTCCACACCTTATATAGCCTTCCACAGCCTTCCACACCTTATATAGCCTTCCACACCTTATATAGCCTTCCACACCTTATATAGCCTTCCACACCTTATATAGCCTTCCACACCTTATATAGCCTTCCACACCTTATATAGCCTTCCACACCTAATATAGCCTTCCACACCTTATATAGCCTTCCACACCTAATATCCTTCCACCTTATATAGCCTTCCACACCTTATATAGCCTTCCACACCTTATATAGCCTTCCACACCTAATATAGCCTTCCACACCTAATATAGCCTTCCACACCTTATATAGCCTTCCACACCTTATATATCCTTCCACACCTTATATAGCCTTCCACACCTTATATATCCTTCCACACCTTATATAGCCTTCCACACCTAATATAGCCTTCCACACCTTATATAGCCTTCCACACCTTATATATCCTTCCACACCTTATATAGCCTTCCACACCTTATATAGCCTTCCACACCTAATATAGCCTTCCACACCTAATATAGCCTTCCACACCTTATATAGCCTTCCACACCTTGTATAGCCTTCCACACCTTATATAGCCTTCCACACCAAATATAGCCTTCCACAAGGGGTTATAATGTGGGGTGACACGAAATATTTCTTACCATGTATTTCCATTTGTGATTTTTTTTCTCTTGTTGACACTGATAGGTTTAAAGCAATAGTCAACACCCGCCTGTTAACTCATTTGGTATTGTTTTTGTCTTTCCTTTTTTTCATTCTTCTCTTTACTGCCAATGTCTTTTCTATTTTTCTTATCCATGTCTGGTCATAGAGGGCACTTTGTATGGGTTTATATGATTTTTTTTCCCTTAATGGCCTTTTCAAGCTTTCAATAATAATGATAATAATAATAATGGGTAAGGGCAGTCTCTTCAGCGTTGTACAGGATTGTGAACTTACAGACAATACACTTTTAAGTACTTGGAGAATGAGTATTTTCAGCATCAATTCTCCATTAGGATCCTTTAAGAACAAATAATCAAGGTCTCTTAAGCACCACGCAGGACAGTTATATTTCCTGTTCTTTATTTATCCTTTTAATCATTGACTTTATCTTCTTTTGCTCAAAGTGCTTCAGAACCCTTCAGTCTCATGCAGGGCTTCAAGTGATTTGAGACCTGTCCATTTTCACTTGCTCTATAATCGTGAATCCTTTGCTTATGTTCAAATGCTCATTATTGACACCTTTTGAAATAAACTTTTTTTCTAATGAATTTGGTTGGCTATTTTAGAAGAGTTGAAATCAGTAGAGTTCCGTATTTATTTTGGCAAGTTGTTATTTCTCTCAAGGTTTCAAATTCAATACCTTTCATTCCTTCCACTTGTCCACCAGCTTTACATTGTCCGAGGGTGGAGCAAAGACTTGTACAATTAGTAACAATTGTGAGTGACAGTCAATGTTTCTTAGACTTTTTGAAAATATCTGGTCCACTTTGTTTCTCTATCTTTATCTATCTATTGATCTATCTATCTATCTGTCTATCTGTCTATCTATCTATCTATCTATCTATCTATCTATGTATCAGTCTATCTATATCTATTCATCTATACATTTATCTCTATCTCTGGCTGATATAAGTTTTGGCATTTCAACCACACAAATTAAAGTTGAAACTCCAGACACTTAAGTGATTTCCAAAGTTCATCTCAGCCACGAGTTTTGAGGGAGAAAAATATCATGAAGACGTGTCCGGAAAATCCCTCGCGTTCGGTTGCTGTAAACTACATTGACTTCATCATTAATATTTTTACTGATTCCTTCATGTTCTTTGCATTATTGTGGCACGTTGTAGGTATTTACTTTTAATCTGTTATTTTATGTGGCCTTTACAGTATATATTTTCTTCTTTTTCTGCCAAATGGATACAGAATAGATAGATGGATAAAGAATAGATAGATGGATAAAGAATAGATAGATGGATACAGAGTAGATAGATGGATACAGAATAGATAGATGAATACAGAATAGATAGATGGATACAGAATATATAGATGGATACAAAATAGATAGATGGATACAGAATAGATAGATGGATACAGAATATATAGATGGATACAAAATAGATAGATGGATACAGAGTAGATAGATGGATACAGAATAGATAGATGAATACAGAATAGATAGATGGATACAGAATATATAGATGGATACAGAATAGATAGATGAATAAAGAATAGATAGATGAATACAGAATAGATAGATGGATACAGAATATATAGATGAATAAAGAATAGATAGATGAATACAGAATAGATAGATGGATACAGAATAGATAGATGGATACAGAATATATAGATGAATAAAGAATAGATAGATGGATACAGAATAGATAGATGGATACAGAATAGATAGATGGATACAGAATAGATAGATGGATACAGAATAGATAGATGAATAAAGAATAGATAGATGAATAAAGAATAGATAGATGGATACAGAATAGATAGATGGATACAGAATAGATAGATGGATACAGAATAGATAGATGGATACAGAATAGATAGATGAATAAAGAATAGATAGATGGATACAGAATAGATAGATGAATAAAGAATAGATAGATGAATAAAGAATAGATAGATGGATACAGAATAGATAGATGAATAAAGAATAGATAGATGGATACAGAATAGATAGATGGATACAGAATAGATAGATGAATAAAGAATAGATAGATGGATACAGAATAGATAGATGGATACAGAATAGATAGATGAATAAAGAATAGATAGATGGATACAGAATAGATAGATGAATAAAGAATAGATAGATGGATACAGAATAGATAGATGGATACAGAATAGATAGATGGATACAGAATAGATAGATGGATACAGAATATATAGATGAATAAAGAATAGATAGATGGATACAGAATAGATAGATGGATACAGAATATATAGATGGATACAGAATAGATAGATGAATAAAGAATAGATAGATGAATAAAGAATAGATAGATGGATACAGAATAGATAGATGGATACAGAATAGATAGATGAATAAAGAATAGATAGATGGATACAGAATAGATAGATGGATACAGAATAGATAGATGGATACAGAATAGATAGATGAATAAAGAATAGATAGATGGATACAGAATAGATAGTGAATAAAGAATAGATAGATGGATACAGAATAGATAGATGGATACAGAATAGATAGATGAATAAAGAATAGATAGATGAATAAAGAATAGATAGATGGATACAGAATAGATAGATGGATACAGAATAGATAGATGGATAAAGAATAGATAGATGAATAAAGAATAGATAGATGGATACAGAATAGATAGATGGATACAGAATAGATAGATGAATAAAGAATAGATAGATGAATAAAGAATAGATAGATGGATACAGAATAGATAGATGAATAAAGAATAGATAGATGGATACAGAATAGATAGATGGATACAGAATAGATAGATGGATACAGAATAGATAGATGAATAAAGAATAGATAGATGGATACAGAATAGATAGATGAATAAAGAATAGATAGATGAATAAAGAATAGATAGATGGATACAGAATAGATAGATGAATAAAGAATAGATAGATGGATACAGAATAGATAGATGGATACAGAATAGATAGATGAATAAAGAATAGATAGATGGATACAGAATAGATAGATGAATAAAGAATAGATAGATGAATACAGAATAGATAGATGGATACAGAATAGATAGATGAATAAAGAATAGATAGATGGATACAGAATAGATAGATGAATAAAGAATAGATAGATGAATACAGAATAGATAGATGGATACAGAATAGATAGATGAATAAAGAATAGATAGATGGATACAGAATAGATAGATGGATACAGAATAGATAGATGGATACAGAATAGATAGATGGATACAGAATAGATAGATGAATAAAGAATAGATAGATGGATACAGAATAGATAGATGGATACAGAATAGATAGATGGATACAGAATAGATAGATGGATACAGAATAGATAGATGGATACAGAATAGATAGATGAATAAAGAATAGATAGATGGATACATAATAGATAGATGGATACAGAATAGATAGATGGATACAGAATAGATAGATGGATACAGAATAGATAGATGGATACAGAATAGATAGATGAATAAAGAATAGATAGATGGATACAGAATAGATAGATGGATACAGAATAGATAGATGGATACAGAATAGATAGATGAATAAAGAATATATAGATGGATACAGAATAGATAGATGAATAAAGAATAGATAGATGGATACAGAATAGATAGATGGATACAGAATAGATAGATGAATACAGAATAGATAGATGGATACAGAATATAGATAAATGGATAAAGACTAGATAGATGGATACAGAATAGATAGATGAATAAAGAATAGATAGATGGATATATAATAGATAGATGGATAAAGAATAAGCAGAAAAAGTACTGTTATTAATTTCTTCTTTTCTGTAGTCTTTAGGGTACAGACTTTCTTCTTTCTCTGTCAAACGGTAAATTAATAGATTGATGGATGAATAACAAATAACAGACAAGTAAATAAGTAAGTAATTCAAGTCAAAGACGCTAACTGTCCCCTCAAGCCCTCCCCCCCTTCCTCCCGTGTCCCGCGAGTTCATTGAGTAATCTGGGCGCGGCCTTGAGGAGCGTCGTGAGGCGCGCTGATTGTGTAGTCACGAAGCACCCGCTTGGCGAGACCCGCCGAGATGACCCCTGCCCCGCCACCCCCGACCTGCCACCGTGGGGACTGCAGGGCGTCGTGGGCGCGGTGTGAAGCGGGGGGAGGGGGGGATGGGGCGTTGTCGGTGGGGGTCGTAATAATTAGTTGTAGTAGCAGTAGTAGCATGAGTAGCAGCAAGAGTATAGTAGTGGTAGTAGTAGTAGTAGTAGTAGTAGTAGTAGTAGTAGTAGTAGTAGCAGCAGTAGCAGTAGTAGTAATAGTTGAATAATGATAATAACGATGATGAATCGTGCAGTAATCCTTTTTAACTCAGTGTTGTTTTCGTTCGTTTATCTCGTCATCTTTATCATTGCTGCGCTGGTGCCTGACATCCATGGCGCGTGACAATACGGCTCACAGTCTGCCGCAGCGCCGCAGGTCACGCCTGAGGGCGGCGCCGGGCAGGTGTGTCTAGCGGCGCGGTGTTCCTCGGTCTGGCGGGACGGAAAAATGTGTGGTGATGGATGGCCGGCGGCCGTGACGTCACCCTCCTCAATACTGCCCGTGAATTAAACGTTGAGGCCTGGCGCGTGTGAGTTGGCACCCGCCAGGCCCACACCAGTGCCAGGGCCAGGGCCAGGGCCCTGGAGACGTGCCCAGGGCGGCAAGGCTCTGGGCGGCGGCGGTGCCTCCATGTCTGGCAGCGGCGAGACTCGCCGCTCATCGCTCGGCGCCCGGCGGGACAGCCCACGCCTGTGGCTGGGGGGGCCGGGCCGCGCCGCGCGGGGTGGCCGCCTGGCACCATTTTGCGCCGAGCGACGCTCATATTTACTGCAGTGCTTGCAGCCACGCCTGGCCGCGCCGCCCCGCATGGGGTGGGGGTGGGTCCTTGGGGAGGATGATTGTTGTTATTTCCATTTTAGGATTGGATTATCCGCCTCACTTTCGTTCTTAAGTTCTTATGATTTTATGTTTTATGGTTTTATGTTTTTGTTTGTATCTTGTTGACTGATTACTGTCAAGTTTTCAGACTTTTAAGCATTGTGTGTCATCACTATTTATCATCAACATTTTTTCTGGAACAAATGGCCATAAATATAAGTTAAAATATGACAAATATACAAATGAATAAATAAACAAGTATATTAAATAAATGTATGTATATATATATATATATATATATATATATATATATATATATATATATATATATATATATATATATATATATATATATATATATATATATATATATATATATATATATATATATATATATATATATATATATATATATATATATATATATATATATATATATATATATAAACAGATAATGATATGATGTATTAGCAGTAATATGTTAAAGTAGTTTAACAACAGCAGTAGAAAAAATATTGCATATGTTGATTCTCTTTGATGTTAATTTATCTCTTTCATTATAATTGTTATTATTATTATTATCATTATTATTATTATTATTATTATTATTATTATTATTATTATTATTATTATTATTATTATTATTATTATTAATAATAATAATAATAATAATAATAATAATAATAATAATAATAATAATAATAATAATAATAATAATAGATCTAATAATAATAACATAATATCTAGTTTTAGTTCTACAGGCAGGTGATAAAACTTGCCTTTGGTGGACATTCCTTTGGTTCCTTCAGTGACAAAACAAATTCATTTTTACACTATCGGCATAATTTTACTCTTTGCCGTAGTTTCCTCAGGTAGCCTAAAAGACGTAATGTAGAGTTTGTCAAGTCATTCACAGTTTATGCAAATTTTTGTCTTCATTAGTGGAGGTAACTTCAAGCATAAGGGACGGGCTATGGTCATGAACGTATGTTTGTTTATGTAGGAACAAAGATGCAGCCAAATGCCATGATTTTATGTTACTAATACAACGTTCCATGCTGATTATTACTAAATGCCTCGACTTACTGTTTATCGGAGTGAATCCCCAAGTATTCACCTTATTGGAGAGATGAGGAAGATCAGGAGGAGAGCAAACACATGGTGACAGAAAGGGGAGAGATTAAATAATGGAGTCCTTCCACGATATTAGTGAACAAAATTTAATCTTCCCTCTCCTTTTTAGGCTCCTTTTGCTTTTCTTCCTTCCTTTCCTTCCTTTTGTTTATATCAATTAAGACAAAAACCCGCATCATCAAGACTGGCCAAGATTTTAGTTCCAGATGATGTTGTTTCTCTTCTTGACTTTGATAAGTTGAAAGCAAAAGTCACCCCCCGCCTGTTAACTCATTAGGTATTGTTTATTTTCCTCTTTTTTCTCTATTCTTCTTACTTTATTGTCACTATTTCTTTAACTATTTCTTTGTCGTATCTGCTCATCGAGAGGGCTCTGTTTGGGTCTATATATTTATTTTGTTTTTTCTAGATGCCCTTTCATGGATCTCAATAATAATGATGCTACTAATATTTCTACTACTACTACTACTACTACTACTACTACTACCACCACCACTACTACTACTACTACTACTACTACTACTAATAATAATAATAATAATAATAATAATAATAATAATGATAACAATAATAATAATGATATAGTTTCATGATCATTTTGGAGGGAAGAAGAAGCACCTATACCCAAATACTCTTGCTTAGTTGTATAATCATTGTTTCCACTTTACCTTTTGTGTCCTGTCCTCCTGCTAGACTTCTACTTTCCCCCTTTTTTTCCACCTCCATTGTGCTTCGGTGCATCATCTCACGGTCACATGTAAATAAAACAATTTCTGTATTTCTGTTTCTATATATTTTTTTAATCTTTTCTTACAGCACAAAACATTCACAAGAAGCTTTCCTCGCGCCACAGCCAAATGGAGGTCTCGCATTCGTTCCTCGTAACACAAAATACTTATGAACTAGATCAGACTTTTGTAGCCATTCCTTAAACTCTTTTCTTTGCATATAATCTGTCAACACTCAAGGGAAGGGCCACACCATTTTTATTTTACTACTGCATCCTTTCTTTTTAATTCTCCTCCTTCCTTTTCAATCAATCAATCCTTAACCCTTTCCTTGGCATGTATTCCATCAACATCTACAGCTGACCAGGGACATATCAGCAACTTTTGTATTTTACTTTCTGTAGCTATACCTTAAACTTCTTTGTCTGTATTTTGTCAACACTCAAGGGAAGAATCACACAATATTTGCTTTACTTTTGCATCTCTTCCTCAGACCTTTCCTTGGCATATATTCTATCACATCTACAGCTGACCAGGGACATAATTGCACCATTTGTATTTTACTTTCTGTAGCTATACCTTAAACTTCTCCTTTGTCTATATTTTGTCAACACTCAAGGGAAGAATCACACCATTTTTGTATTATTTTGCATCCCTTCCTCAAACTTTTCCTTGGCATATATTCTATCAACATCTACAGCTGACCAGGGACATATCAGCACCTTTTGTATTTTATTTTCTGTAGCTATGCCTTAAATTTCTCCTTTGTCTATATTTTGTCAACACTCAAGGGAAGAATCACACCATTTTTGTATTATTTTGCATCTCTTCCTCAAACCTTTCCTTGGCATATATTCTATCAACATCTACAACTGCCCAGGGACATAATTATCAGCACCTTTTGTATTTTATTTTCTGTAGCTATACCTTAAATTTCTCCTTTGTCTATATTTTGTCAACACTCAAGGAAAGAATCACACCATCTTTGTTTTACTTTGCAACTATTCCTTTTATTTTTCCATCCAAGTAATTTTTTTCAGTGCCTACAACTAATCAGGAAACAACCATCGCACACTATTTATATTTTACCTCTTCAACTATTCCTCAAACTCTTCATTGCATATATTCTTTCAACACATACAAGTGGTCAGGGAAAAAGCAATCTTATTTTAGTTTTGCAGCTATTCCTTAAACTCTCCTATGTATGTACTGTCAACACTCAGAGGAAGAAGCACACCATTTTTAATTTACTTTTGCAGCTACTTCATAAACCCTTCCCTTTACATATATTCAATCAAATTCACAGCCTTATGAAAACGAAAAACACACCATTATTCTCCAAAGCTATTATTTTAACTCTCCTTTGCATGTATTCAGTCAAAATCTAATCCTTATCAAGACAAAAAACACCATTATTCTCCAAAGCTATTATTTTAACTCTCCTTTTCATGTATTCAGTCAAAATCTAATCCTTATCAAGACAAAAAACACACCATTAATCTCCACACCTATTATTTTAACTCTCCTTTTCATGTATTCAATCAAAATCTAATCCTTATCAAGACAAAAAAAACACCATTATTCTCCATAGCTATTATTTTGACTCTCCTTTTCATTTATTCAGTCAAAATCTCATCATTATCAAGACAAAAAACACACCATTATTCTCCACACCTATTATTTTAACTCCTTTTCATGTATTCAATTAAAATCTCAGCCTTATCAAGACGGAAAACACACCATTATTCTCCAAAGCTATTATTTTAACTCTCCTTTTCATGTATTCAGTCAAAATCTAATCCTTATCAAGACAAAAAACACACCATTATTCTCCATAGCTATTATTTTAATTTTCCATTGCATATATTCAATTAAAATCTCAGCCTTATCAAAACGTTAAAACACACCATTACTCTCTATCGCTATTATTTTATCTTTCCTCTGCATGTATTTTGTCAACATTTATATTTTCA